>NC_056448.1:31312960-31612960 GCF_018296145.1 Oncorhynchus tshawytscha
GTTTTATATCTTTGTTTGAAGCCTGAAATGTGGCAAAAGGTCGCAAAGTTCAAGGGGGCCGAATACTTTCGCAAGGCACTGTATTTAATCCAACCACAGTGTCCGACTTCAAAAAGGCTTTTCGGCGAAAGCAGAACATATCATTATGTTAGGTCAGCAACTAGTCACAGAAAGCATTCAGCCATTTTCCAAGCAAAGAGAGGTGTCACAAAAGGCAGAAATATAGATAAAATGAATCACTAACCTTTGACGATCTTCATCAGATGACACTCTCAGGACTCAATGTTACCCAATACATGTATGTTTTGTTCGATCATGTTCATATTTATATCCAAAAACCTCAGTTTACATTGGTGCCATGTTCAGAAATGCCCCCAAAACATCCGGAGAAATTGCAGAGAGCCACATCAAATAACAGAAATACTCATGATAAACTTTGATGAAAGATACATGTTTTACAAAGAATTAAAGATAAACTTGTTGTTAATGCAACCGCTGTGTCAGATTTCAAAAAAGCTTTACGGCAAAAGCACAATATTCAATAATCTGAGAACAGCGTTCAGCCACAAAAGCAAGCACTACAGATCCCCACCAAGTTGTGGAGTCAACAAAAGACATAAATTACTTACCTTTGCTGATCTTCATCAGAATGCACTCCCAGGACTCCCACTTCCACAAGAAATGTTTGTTTTGTTCGATTATGTCCATATTTATGTCCAAATAGCTCCGTTTTGTTCGCGCGTTTAGTTCACTATTCCAAAGGCACAATGCGCGAGCTCAAAATCCAGACGGAAAGTCAAAAGAGTTCCATTCCAGTTTGTAGAAACATGTCAAACAATGTTTAAATCAAATCAAATTTATTTATATAGCCCTTCGTACATCAGCTGATATCTCAAAGTGCTGTACAGAAACCCAGCCTAAAACCCCAAACAGCAAGCAATGCAGGTGTAGAAGCACGGTGGCTAGGAAAAACTCCCTAGAAAGGCCAAAACCTAGGAAAAAACCTAGAGAGGAACCAGGCTATGTGGGGTGGCCAGTCCTCTTCTGGCTATGCCGGGTGGAGATTATAACAGAACATGGCCAAGATGTTCAAATGTTCATGAATGACCAGCATGGTCGAATAATAATAAGGTAGAACAGCTGAAACTGGAGCAGCAGCACGGTCAGGTGGACTGGGGACAGCAAGGAGTCATCATGCCAGGTAGTCCTGGGGCATGGTCCTAGGGCTCAGGTCCTCTGAGAGAGAGAAAGAAAGAGAGAATTAGAGAGAGCATATGTGGGGTGGCCAGTCCTCTTCTGGCTGTGCCCGGTGGAGATTATAACAGAACATGGCCAAGATGTTCAAATGTTCATAAATGACCAGCATGGTCGAATAATAATAATGCAGGACAGTTGAAACTGGAGCAGCAGCACGGCCAGGTGGACTGGGGACAGCAAGGAGTCATCATGTCAGGTAGTCCTGGGGCATGGTCCTAGGGCTCAGGTCCTCTGAGAGAGAGAAAGAAAGAGAGAAGGAGAGAATTAGAGAACGCACACTTAGATTCACACAGGACACCGAATAGGACAGGAGAATTACTCCAGATATAACAAACTGACCCTAGCCCCCCGAAACATAAACTACTGCAGCATAAATACTGGAGGCTGAGACAGGAGGGGTCAGGAGACACTGTGGCCCCATCCGAGGACACCCCCGGACTGGGCCAAACAGGAAGGATATAACCCCACCCACTTTGCCAAAGCACAGCCCCCACACCACTAGAGGGATATCTTCAACCACCAATTTACCATCCTGAGACAAGGCTGAGTATAGCCCACAAAGATCTCCGCCACGGCACAACCCAAGGGGGGGCGCCAACCCAGACAGGATGACCACATCAGTGAATCAACCCACTCAGGTGACGCACCCCTTCCAGGGACGGCATGAGAGAGCCCCGGAAAGCCAGTGACTCAGCCCCTGTAATAGGGTTAGAGGCAGAGAATCCCAGTGGAAAGAGGGGAACCGGCCAGGCAGAGACAGCAAGGGCGGTTCGTTGCTCCAGAGCCTTTCCGTTCACCTTCCCACTCCTGGGCCAGACTACACTCAATCATATGACCTACTGAAGAGATGAATCTTCAGTAAAGACTTAAAGGTTGAGACCGAGTTTGCCTCTCTGACATGGGTAGGCAGACCGTTCCATAAAAATGGAGCTCTATAGGAGAAAGCCCTGCCTCCAGCTGTTTGCTTAGAAATTCTAGGGACAATTAGGAGGCCTGCGTCTTGTGACAGTAGCGTACGTGTAGGCATGTACGGCAGGACCAAATCAGAGAGATAGGTAGGAGCAAGCCCATGTAATGCTTTGTAGGTTAGCAGTAAAACCTTGAAATCAGCCCTTGCTTTGACAGGAAGCCAGTGTAGGGAGGCTAGCACTGGAGTAATATGATATTTTTTTTTGGTTCTAGTCAGGATTCTAGCAGCCGTATTTAGCACTAACTGAAGTTTATTTAGTGCTTTATCCGGGTAGCCGGAAAGTAGAGCATTGCAGTAGTCTAACCTAGAAGTGACAAAAGCATGGATTAATTTTTCTGCATCATTTTTGGACAGAAAGTTTCTGATTTTTGCAATGTTACGTAGATGGAAAAAAGCTGTCCTTGAAATGGTCTTGATATGTTCTTCAAAAGAGAGATCAGGGTCCAGAGTAACGCCGAGGTCCTTCACATTGTCAGATTCAACAGAAGATCTCTTTATTTCTTGGGACCTAGAACAAGCACCTAGAACAAGCATCTCTGTTTTGTCTGAGTTTAAAAGTAGAAAGTTTGCAGCCATCCACTTCCTTATGTCTGAAACACATGCTTCTAGCAAGGGCAATTTTGGGGCTTCACCATGTTTCATTGAAATGTACAGCTGTGTGTCATCCGCATAGCAGTGAAAGTTAACATTATGTTTTCGAAAAACATCCCCAAGAGGTAAAATATATATAGTGAAAACAATAGTGGTCCTAAAACGGAACCTTGAGGAACACCGAAATTTACAGTTGATTTGTCAGAGGACAAACCATTCACAGAGACAAACTGATATCTTTCCAACAGATAAGATCTAAACCAGGCCAGAACTTGTCCGTGTAGACAAATTTGGGTTTCCAATCTCTCCAAAAGAATGTGGTGATCGATGGTATCAAAAGCAGCACTAAGGTCTAGGAGCACGAGGACAGATGCAGAGCCTCGGTCCGATGCCATTAAAATGTAATTTACCACCTTCACAAGTGCCGTCTCAGTGCTATGATGGGGTCTAAAACCAGACTGAAGCATTTCGTATACATTATTTGTCTTCAGGAAGGCAGTGAGTTGCTGCGCAACAGCCTTTTCTAAAATTTTGGAGAGGAATGGAAGATTCGATATAGGCCGATAGTTTTTTATATTTTCTGGGTCAAGGTTTGGCTTTTTCAAGATAGGCTTTATTACTGCCCCTTTTAGTGAGTTTGGTACACATCCGGTGGATAGAGAGCTGTTTATTATGTTCAACATAGGAGGGCCAAGCACAGGAAGTAGCTCTTTCAGTAGTTTAGTTGGAATAGGGTCCAGTATGTAGCTTGAAGGTTTAGAGGCCATGATTATTTTCATCATTGTGTCAAGAGATACAGTACTAAAACACTTGAGCGTCTCTCTTGATCCTAGGTCCTGGCAGAGTTGTGCAGACTCAGGACAACTGAGCTTTGAAGGAATACGCAGATTTAAAGAGGAGTACGTAATTTGCTTTCTAATAATCATAATCTTTTCCTCAAAGAAGTTCATGAATTTATCACTGCTAAAGTGAAAATCATCCTCTCTTGGGGAATGCTGCTTTTTAGTTAGCTTTGCGACAGTATCAAAAAGGAATTTCGGATTGTTCTTATTTTCCTCAATTAAGTTAGAAAAATGGGATGATCGAGCAGCAGTAAGGGCTCTTCGGTACTGCACGGTACTGTCTTTCCAAGTTAGTCTGAAGACTTTCAGTTTGGTGTGGCGCCATTTTCGTTCCAATTTTCTGGAAGCTTGCTTCAGAGCCCGGGTATTTTCTGTGTACCAGGGAGCTAGTTTCTTATGAGAAATGTTTTTAGTTTTTAGGGGTGCAACTGCATCTAGGGTATTGCGCAAGGTTAAATTGAGTTCCTCAGGTAGGTGGTTAACTGATTTTTGTCCTCTGGCGTCCTTGGGTAGTCAGAGGGAATCTGGAAGGACATCAAGGAATCTTTGTGTTGTCTGTGAATTTATAGCACGACTTTTGATGTTCCTTGGTTGGGGTCTGAGCAGATTACTTGTTGCAATTGCAAACGTAATAAAATGGTGGTCCGATAGTCCAGGATCATGAGGAAAAACATTAAGATCCACAACATTTATTCCATGGGACAAAACTAGGTCCAGAGTATGACTGTGACAGTGAGTGGGTCCAGAGACATGTTGGACAAAACCCACTGAGTCGATGATGGCTCCGAAAGCCTTTTGGTTTACAATCAATCCTTAGGGTATTTTTTTATAATAAATCTTCAATAAAATTCCAACCGGACAATAGCGTATTCATTACAGTGGAAAAAGAAGACGCAGTTAACAACTGATTGGCCACAGCCTAGTCCACTTGTTGAAACAGCTCTTATTCGACCCCCTTCCACAATAGAAGCCTCAAACAACTCCCCAAAGACTGTTGACATCTGCTGGAAGCCTTGGGAAGTGCAATCTGGCCCCATAGACACAGTATATTGGATAGGCAATCACTTAAATGAAACTACAAACCTCAGATTTCCCACTTCCTGGTTGGATTTGTCTCAGGTTTTTGCCTGCCATATGAGTTCTGTTCTGTCATACTCACAAACAGTTTTAGAAACGTCAGAGTGTTTTCTATCCAATACTACTAATACTATGCATATATTAGCATCTGGGACAGAGTAGCAGGCAGTTTACTCTGGGCACCTTATTCATCCAAGCTACTCAATACTGCCCCCTGTCACCAAGAAGTTAAATAAAAATACCTTCTAAAACAACATTTTTCTGCTGCACATCAGACTCTATGTTCCCCTCTGGTACAAGCTGCAACTCCGTACCCTCAACACAACAACTTGTTCCTCAGCAACATGCATGTTCCTCAACAACATGCTTGTGGCTTCTCTACCACTGTCAGTCCACCTTTCCCAACCTCAGTAGGCCCAAGCATTATGAGGACCACCTGCGTCCCGCCTACCACCTTCTCCACTTTTGGGCAAGCATGTCATTTATGGCCAACATCCCCACATACAAAACACCTTTTACTACCCGTACTAGCATAAGCCATATATAGTCATTTGTCATACTTGACTTTAAACGAGAACGCCAAAGTCTGCTCCGGTGAGTTCAAAAAAATAAACACCTGTCGACATAAACTCTCTTGCGCAGGCGTGCCGCTAGCGACCCACCTCGAAAAAATCCGGTGAAATTGCAGAGCGCCAAATTCAAATGACAGAAATAGTAATAATAAATATTAACCTTTTGTGACTAGGGGGCAGTATTTTCATTTTTGGAAAAATAACGTTCCCGTAGTAAACGGGATATTTTGTCAGGACAAAATGCTAGAATATGCATATAATTGACAGCTTAGGATAGAAAACACTCTAAAGTTTCCAAAACTGTAAAAATATTGTCTGTGAGTATAACAGAACTGATATTGCAGGCGAAAGTTTACATACACTCTAGCCAAATACTTTTAAACTCAGTTTTCACAATTCCTGACATTTAATCCGAGTCGAAATTCCCTAGGTCAGTTAGGATCACCACTTTATTTTAAGAATGAGAAATGTCAGAATAATAGTAGAGAGAATTATTTATTTCAGCTTTTATTTCTTTCATCACATTCCCAGTGGGTCCGAAGTGTACATACACTCAATTAGTATTTGGTAGCATTGCCTTTAAATTGTTTAACTTGGGTCAAATGTTTCGGGTAGCCTTCCACAAGCTTTCCACAATAAGTTGGGTGAATTTTGGCCCATTCCTCCTGACAGAGCTGATGTAACTGAGTCAGGTTTGTAGGCCTCCTTGCTCACACATGATGTTTCAGCTCTGCCCACAAATTTTCTGTAGGATTGAGGTCAGGACTTTGTGATGGCCACTCCAAAACCTTGACTTTTCTGTCCTTAAGCCATTTTGCCACAACATTGGAAGTATGCTTGGGGTCATTGTCCATCTGGAAGATCCATTTGCGACCAAGCTTTAACTTCCTGACTGATGTCTTGAGATTGTTGCTTCAATTTATCCACATAATTATCCCGCCTCATGATGCCATCTATTTTGTAAAGTGCACGAGTCCCTCCTGCAGCAAAGCACCCTCACAACATGATGCTGCCACCCCCATGCCTCACGTTTGGGGTGGTGTTCTTCAGCTTGCAACCCTCACCCTTTTTCTTCCAAACATACCGATGGTCATTATGGCCAAACAGTTCAAATTTTGTTTCATCAGACCAGAGGTCTCCAAAAAGTACGATCTATGTCCCCATGTGCAGTTGCAAACCATAGTCTGGCTTTGATACTTTTGTACCTGTTTCCTCTTTCTTTTTTCTGAGGTCTTGGCTGATTTATTTGGATTTTTCCATGATGTCTAGGAGAGGCAATGAGTTTGAAGGTAGGGCTTGAAATACATCCACAGGTACAACTCCAATTTACTCAAATTATGTCAATTTGCCTATCAGACGCTTCTAAGGCCATGAAATCATTTTCTGGAATTTTCCAAGCTGTTTAACCTTAACAAGAAATTTGTGGAGTGGTTGAAAGATGACTCCAACCAAAGTGTAGGGAAACTTCCGACTTCGAAATCGTAAGCCTTGTTAAAGGAGTAAAATGCAGCATAACTTTAATAAACATACCTTTAAGAAGTACTTCATGCTTAACCATGCGATCGACCAGACGCTCTTCTTTGAGAAAAACCACCACCGCTTTATTCATCTGCAACGCATAAGCAAAATGTTCATAGCCTACCTTCACTCCTACGGCAACCATAAAATCCTGCATAGTGACAGTAGCTTCAGCAACACACCTAAAGCCATGCCAAAGTGAAAGGGACTGCGTCCTCATGTGGGTTGCCATCCCCACCCAAACCTGGTTAATTTCAACAAGAAATACAACATACATAATTCTATCATACAAAAAAATAATCCTCCAGATACCACTTTCACTCGCTCATTCAATTCCCATCATGCACCAACACTCCCAGCATGCAGAGAGAAAGAAACGGAAAGAGAGAAGGCAAAACAGACATGATAGAAAGAAGAAAAGAGAGATTAATAGGTTTTGCACTCGAACCAGAATGTCCACAAGAGACAAGAAACAAAAGTTTCAACTCCCTGAACAAAGTCCTTTCTTTTCTGCTCTGTCCTCCTCAAGATGAAATAGTGAGCATGTGACAGTTACCGGAGGAGAGCCAGGGAGGGGATAGAGGTTGTCATGTCGGCCCCACACAGGCACTCTGCTCCCGGGCAGGTTAGCACAGTGCAGTGGGCTGTTTGGAGCTGTGGGTCTGGAAGACTTTTAATCTAATAGATGCAGGGGAGAGAAAAATAATAACGTAAGATGTGTTTCATCGTGTGTGATAAAGCAGGGGAAGTGACAGTGTCAAGAATAAAAGAGGGATGGGGTAGAGAGAGAGAGAGAGAGAGAGAAAGTCACAGACCAGGCATGTGTACGCAAACACATACAGACACATTTCAAAATCATGGGCAATGATATGGAGTTGGTCACCGCTTTGCTGCTATAACAGCCTCAACACTTCTGGGAAGGCTTTACACTAGATGTTGGAACATTGCTGCGGGGCACTTCCATTCAGCCACCAGAACATCAGTGAGGTCAGGCACTGATGTTGGGAGGTTAGGCCTGGCTCGCAGTCTGTGTTCGATGGGGTTTAGGTCCGGGCTTTGTGCAGGCCAGAGCCCTGCGCTTTATGCAAGGGGTATTGTCATGCTGAAACAGTAAATGGCCTTTCCCAAACTGTTGCCAAAAAGATGAAAGCACAGAATCATCCGTATGGCTGCCAGATGGAGAAGTTTGATTCATCACTCCAGAGAATGCATTTCCACTTCTCCAGAGTCCAATGGCGGCAAACTTTACACCACTCCAGATGCCGCTTGGCATTGCGCATGGTGATCTTAGGCTTGTGTGCGGCTGCCATTTCAAACACATTTCATGAAGCTCCAGACGAACAGTTCATGTGCTGACGTTGCTTCCAGAGGAAGTTTGGAACTCGGTAGTGAGTTCTGGAACCGAGGAAAGATGTTTTTTACACGATACACGCTTCAGCACTCGGTGGTCCGGTTCTGTGAGCTTGTGTGGCCTACCACTTTGCGGATGAGCGGCTGTTGCTCCTAGACGTTTTCACTTCACAATAACAGCACTAAAAGTCTATGGAGATTGCATGGCTGTGTGCTCAAATTTATACACCTGTCAGCAACAGGTATGGCTGAAATAGCCAAATCCACTAATTTGAAGGGGTCTCCAGATATGAGTACACACACACCTGTCACCATCTCTCTCATCCAGTAACTCTGAGGAGATTTCTGCTTCATGAAAATGAATCACCGGCATCAAAGCTGTCATCCCAGCCCCATACCTCTTAATTTACTCTCCTGTCTAACAGTAAAGCACGCACGCACGAACACACACACACACACACACACACACACACACACACACAAGCTCCCTAGTCACAGCAGTACAGAACCCTACACACACACATGCACAAGAACATAGTCACAGCGAAACAGAATGAAAACAACAAAAACAGCGAGGGAAAGAGGGGGCGTAATGGGGACAGAGAAACAGATGGAAGCAATAGAGAGGGAGAGAGGGAGAGTAGGGGATAGAAAGAGGGAGAGAGATAGAGAGAGTAGTCCAGAGAGAACAATAGTGATAGAATACTGCAGTGTGACAGGTACTGCAGCAGTGGCAGGAGAAGCACACGCAAAAAAAGCACACGCACGTCTCTCTGACTTGTTCCCCCTAGCAAGGCGACATGTGAAAAATAACCAAACACTAATTAGGATATTTTAAGGAATCAATTATACTTTACAGTTGGCACACACTGTTGCTGTACTAATTGACAACTCTATCTAAACTTCAGTAAACTAACAGATGTGTTCCAATTCACACTCTTGTTTGTGTCTGACTCACTGTGTACACACTGTTAACAGCCGTCTATGGATTAATACAATAGATCCATTTAATTCTACAGTGGTTCTTCCTTTAAAAGTTTGGAGGTTATTCCGTGACGGTTTGTGGTAGATGGTGGCAGATTGTGGTAAATTGCATCATTCTGGCAACAATGGCTGACACTTAAATAAAGTGCCATAGAATTCTGTGGCACCCGCAAGATGTGCTGCAGTATGTCACAACTTTTAAAGGAAGAATGTGGTGGTTAATTTCTGTATTACCAAATTAGGAGAGAGACAAACTTCACACACGAGTCAGTTATACTTAAACTACATCTTTAATAATAAGAGCTTTGCAATAGCATTGACTTTCAATGATGCACCATTTCTAATGAACCATTGAAAGTGACAACACAAAAGTACAAAGATCTTTTATAGCCAAGATACACCCCTCTCAACCTACATGACGAACAACACATACATAGAATGGTCACAAGGTTAAGATTTGTATGAAAGGTATCTATAATACATAGCAGACAGCAACTGATGTGTCAACAGTTATCATTGTATAGACCAGTGTCTGGTCCTCCTACTCCAAACTGGAACCGTCTCACCCTGGTACGGTATAGCACAAAAACATTACCTCATGTTATCTGGAACGCTCTTTAGGTTTTATCACCCAAAGACATCGTAAATCTCCTCTGACAGTGTTCTCTCATAGAGGCCCATCCTCAGTAGAACACACACACAAATTTCAGAGTGACAACTAAAAATACAACGTCGTAACATTAAACATTCTTGAAAATGCAAGTGTCTTACATCCTTCAAAAGATTAGAATCTTGGTAATCAAACTACGTTTTACAATTTAAAATTGCTATTACAGAGAACAAATACCATGCTTTTGTTTGAGAAGAGCAATCAACAACAAAAACATTTTCCGCCATGACAGTTTTTACACATTCACATCTGAAGGTAAAATGATGACTTACATTCTGATATCTTGCTCTTATTTCTCTTCCTGAGTGACCCAGTGATCAAATGAAGTGCCGTTTTCTTTGATAAAATCCATTTTTATAGCCTAAATCGAAACATTTTGTAAACCGTTTGTGCTGTGAATTCCATCTCTATCAATTTTTTTACGGAGCATGCGACGTAAATTACACACCCCGTAAACAATCGTTTACGGTGTGTCATGGTTGGTTTCAGTGCATTTCTCTGGATGTTTGCAACACAGTCAAACGTTATTGTTTTTTTTTGCGGGGAGTATTGACCGAAGTGAACTGATTGGAAGACAATGAGCAATTACTTCCTGGCGCACCAATAATTTTAGCGAAGCTTCATTGATTGACTGTATTTCTGCCCAATGACCACTGATCTTCTTGAAATCTAGCTGGTTAGATAGCCAATGAGCTGAGGTAAATGCCAGTATGTAATGGTTATGGATTGGACCACCAGTCCTTGTTTGTAATCGCACGTGTAACGAAGTCCATTCTCGCGTTGACTATCAGAGGAGTTGCTGTGACGCTTGCTACGCACAGCAGTATTTTGGAAAGTTGTATTTTCAACGATTTCATTGAAGACATCATGACGAATAAATCAGGAAAAGCGATGTCCAAGTCTAAGTTTACAGATTATAGAAGAGATTGATCGGGAAAGTGAGAGATTTTTTGTTTGAGGAATATTTGAGTGTTACGATTCAAACAGGAGCTGAGGAGCTGTTTCTGCAAGGACAGGACGTACTCATGGACGGGTAAGTGATAATGCCGTTGTTACGGTTTTCTAGGTGTGAAGGAGAGTCGGACCAAAATGCAGCGTGTAGATTGCGATCCATGTTTATTCAACAAACGTAACACGAATCTAAATACAAACACTAAAACAAATAAAGCAACGAAAACCGAAACAGCCTATACTTGCGTAAACTAACACAGAGACAGGACCAAATACACTAAGGACAATCACCCACGACAAACTCAAAGAATATGGCTGCCTAAATATGGTTCCCAATCAGAGACAACGATAAACACCTGCCTCTGATTGAGAACCACTCCAGACAGCCATAGACTTTGCTAGATAACCCCACTAGCTACAATCCCAATACAAACACACCAGAACCCCAAGACAAAACACACCACAATACAAAAACCCCATGCCACACCCTGGCCTGACCCAATACATGACGAAAAACACAAAATACTTAGACCAGGGCGTGACAGCCGTTTTATGAAATAGAAATATATATATATTTTTGCAAAAAAATGGTTGCACCACAGACTGTCCAGGAGTTGGCGAATGCATTAGTCCAGGTCTGGGAGGAGATCCCTCAGGAGACCATCCGCCACCTCATCAGGAGCATGCCCAGGTGTTGTAGGGAGGTCATACAGGCACGTGGAGGCCACACACACTACTGAGCCTCATTTTGACTTGTTTTAAGGACATTACATCAAAGTTGGATCAGCCTGTAGTGTGGTTTTCCACGTTAATTTTGAGTGTGACTCCAAATCCAGACCTCCATGGGTTGATAAATTTGATTTCCATTGATCATTTTTGTGTGATTTTGTTGTCAGCACATTCAACTACGTAAAGAAAAAAGTATTTAATAAGAATATTTAATTCATTCAGATCTAGGATGTGTTATTTTAGTGTTCCCTTTATCCTTTTAAGTGGGAGAACTTGCACAATTGGTGGCTGACTAAAGACTTTTTTGCCCCATTGTATATATTCTATGTCAGATATATATTTTTTCAATTTTTTTTATTCAAATGGAATGGAGTAGATCAGCAAACACACATGGCCACTGCGCCTGCGACTCCTCTCCATTTCCATATGAAATAGCCATTGGGTGCTGTTCGGGGGAGGGCAGGCCCACAACAATGGCCGAAGTTGAATGGAACAGCACTTCACCTTAGGGACTGTTCCCTCTGCTCTATACAATACATACAGTGGGGCAAAAAAGTATTTAGTCAAGCCACCAATTGTGCAAGTTCTCCCACTTAAAAAGATGAGAGAGGCCTGTAATTTTCATCATAGGTACACTTCAACTATGACAGATAAAAGGATACTTTTTCCCCCCAGAAATCACATTGTAGGATTTTTAATGAATTTATTTGCAAATTATGGTGGAAAATAAGTATTTGGTCAAGAACAAAAGTTCATCTCAATACTTTGTTATATACCCTTTGTTGGCAATGACAGAGGTCAAACGTTTTCTGTAAGTCTTCACAAGGTTTTCACACACTGTTGCTGGTATTTTGGCCCATTCCTCCATGCAGATCTCCTCTAGAGCAGTGATGTTTTGGGGCTGTTGCTGGGCAACATGGACTTTCAACTCCCTCCAAAGATTTTCTATGGGGTTGAGATCTGGAGACTGGCTAGGCCACTCCAGGACCTTGAAATGCCCGGGCGGTGTGTTTGGGATCATTGTCATGCTGAAAGACCTAACCACGTTTCATATTCAATGCCCTTGCTGATGGAAGGAGGTTTTCACTCAAAATCTCACGATACATGGCCCCATTCATTCTTTCCTTTACACGGATCAGTCGTCCTGGTCCCTTTGCAGAAAAACAGCCCCAAAGCATGATGTTTCCACCCCCATGCCTCACAATAGGTATGGTGTTCTTTGGATGCAACTCAGCCTTCTTTGTCCTCCAAACACGACGAGTTGAGTTTTTACCAAAAAGTTATCTTTTGGTTTCATCTGACCATATGACATTCTCCCAATCTTCTTCTGGATCATCCAAATGCTCTCTAGCAAACTTCAGACGGGCCTGGACATGTACTGGCTTAAGCAGGGGGACACGTCTGGCACTGCAGGATTTGAGTCTCTGGTGGCATAGTGTGTTACTGATGGTAGGCTTTGTTACTTTGGTCCCAGCTCTCTGCAGGTCATTCACTAGTGTGGTTCTGTGTGGCTCTCTGCAGTTCAACCCCCCATGTGGTTCTGGGATTTTTGCTCACCGTTCTTGTGATCATTTTGACCCCACGGGGTGAGATCTTGCTTGGAGCCCCAAATCGAGGGGGATTATCAGTGGTCTTGTTTGTCTTCCATTTTCTAATAATTGCTCTCACAGTTGATTTCTTCAAACCAAGCTGCTTACCTATTGCAGATTCAGTCTTCCCAGCCTGGTGCAGGTCTACAATTTTGTTTCTGGTGTCCTTTGACAGCTCTTTGGTCTTGGCCATAGTGGAGTTTGGAGTGTGACTGTTTGAGCTTGTGGACAGGTGTCTTTTATACTGATAACAAGTTCAAACTGGTGCCATTAATACAGGTAACGAGTGGAGGACAGAGGAGCCTCTTAAAGAAGAAGTCACAGGTCTGTGAGAGCCAGAAATCTTGCTTGTTTGTAGGTGACCAAATACTTATTTTCCACCATAATTTGCAAATAAATTCATTACAAATCCTACAATGTGAATTTATTGATTTTTTTTTCTCATTTTGTCTGTCATAGTTGAAGTGTACCTTTGATGAAAATTACAGGCCTCTCTCATCTTTTTAAGTGGGAGAACTTGCACAATTGGTGGCTGACGAAATACTTTTTTGCCCCACTGTATATGTTTATTTTATGTGATGATAAAAGGCTCATACAATACAAATATTTTTTTTTAATGTTTTCTTTCACAGTGATAGCGACTCCGACTGGGAGCCCCCGGTGCCAAGCTGCCCGCTCTACCTCTGCCCCCTCTACTCCTACCTCCAGTGGTGTTCATATGCCACAGTTCATTACTGCAGGCATGACTGTGCCTCAGGGCCAAAAGGACACAGCATGGAGGCGTCGTTGTGTTCTGTGTCGCATGACCTGCACCACTTGTTCAGTTTGCCTCTGCTTTACATCAGAAAGAGACTGCTATGGGACATGGCACAGGCAGCAAAATATTGTGTAGAGGACTTCCAAAGGGTCTACTGTTTTTTTTTAAATATTTATTTTCTAATTTAAAACATTTTTATATATTTTTTGTGTGTTAGAATTGCTTTTTGATATGTTGTATATAGTTATTTGCACTGTTGTATATAGTTATAGGTCATTTCACCAATTCGGCCACTTGGGTATATTTGGGCAACTTGTGGGACACCTGGGTGACTTCATGCTAAATGTCATGTAGCTCACCCATTCCTGAAGTTATCAGTCTGAAGCTTTGCACACCTACAGGTGCCCTCCTGTGTTATCCATCAAAATTATCTCCAGCATCCTGACTGTGTGGTTATTCTAGTACATGTGAAAGATGCTACAACAATAAAAAACAGAATGTATGCTCTGTTTCTATTTTCTTCCACCAGATCGATCTACTGTGTTATATTCTCCTACATTCAATTAACATTTCCACAAACTTCAGAATGTTTCCATTCAAATAATACCAAGAATATGCATATCCTTGCCTCTGGGGCTGAGCTACAGGCAGTTAGATTAGGATATGTCTTCAGGTGGAAATTGAGAACAATGGATGCTGAGGTTATATGAACCTTTATTTAACTAGGCAAGTCAATTGAGAACAAATTCTTAATTACGACGACGGCCTAGGAACGGTGGGTTAACTGCCTTGTTCAGGAGAGGTTAAGAGGTTAAAAGAACATTCATAGAAAGTGCATATATCCTAAAAATCACAAAACAATAACTCATTGCATGGGGTTCCTGCACATGACCAACTCAGCCTCATTCAAACCCCCAACACATTTTCTAAGCATTCTAGCAATTTGTATGGGAAGGTTATGATACACAGTCACCTGCATGAACCCACGAAGAAAAACAAAGCCACACTTTCCATAGACAGTGAAAAGCACATTTAATGCATAATGCAGTGCATGCAACAATGGAGTTTAATAAAATAAGCTTTAGTTATCTATCACACTCTAATGGATCAGCATAGTATGTTGGAAATTACTATTTCCATCCCAGAAACTAAAATTAGCATATCTTGTTGGACAAATCCAAGTAGTGACTCCTAGTTAAAATAAAAATGTATTCCCTTGGTGCCTAATGAACATGACCCAAGACAAGCATCATGATTCCACTATTTATAAGGCAATGCCTATAGATCAAATAGATTAGGATCATTTTCACTCTCCAGATCAGAGTTCACCCATGGCATGCTTATAATAGTGTCAACATCTTTAGTTCATAACAACAATCAATCCCTAATACATGAATTGCTTCACTCATATAGATATTAACATACTCAACTCAAATCAGTTTTAAAAATCATTCAATTTCCAAATAAAATCATAATTAGAACCAAATTAATTATCCAACCAAAATTTTAAAATGACATTGCTCAGTGATTCAAATTGGTCCTATCACTCAAAGTAAAAAACTTAATTTAACCCACATCAACATTGGCAGAATGTACATTTATATTAACATCCAGTATATTTGTCCTATAATTATACTATAGGCTCAATGCATTCTTAATCTAAATTACTTTAATTTTACGTGGTGTAGACCTCTACAATCAACCTGATACCTAAAAAGTCTAAAACATTTTTTTGGGCACAGTTGACCAACCCCCTTCTTCAGGCACTGATTCTTCTGGCGTCCTTTTCGTACTTCTTCAGATAGCTTTACAGTTCAAGTGGATGGCCCATGATAATGTCCCAATTTCAATGTTTCACCTTTACCAGCCATTATGTCTTGTCCATTCGTCAACCAGTATACCAGCCACATAAGAGAAGTTTAGAACAGCACCTTTCCCCATGCTCACTACACGTGGACTCCTCTCACACTCCTGAGAAAAACATGAGAGAAAAGCAGTTGATAGAGAACAGATCTGATGCTGTACACCGATTTCTGGCTCCTTTCTCTCGGAAGAAGTGGTGTGGACAGGGCCGTATTCAAGGCCTTTGTAACTCTTCTTCAGCCAGTTAGAGGTGGGTTTGAGGTACACACACTGTTCGGTCCAATTATCTCTTCCATGCATTAAGATACCATCTGATGTCACTTTTCATGATAATCTTGAAAGGAAAGATCAGAACAACAGTTTAGGTCAGTTCATTAACTATATGATAAATTATTACTTTGACCAATTATTCTTAAATACAAATGTCTCAACATATGTCAAAGAGAATAACACATTCTATTGAAACTATTCTTTCAAATTGGCATATACTCCCCATCACACTGTCAACTTCCTCGCAGAGCCACAGGATCAGGAAGATAGACCTATAACCCATCGGGAATAGAACAGAACAAACACAACAATACTGTCACGCCCTGGTCGAAGTATTTTGTGTTTATCTTCATTTATTTTGTCAGGCCAGGGTGTGGCATGGGTTTTTGTACGTGGTGTGTATGTATTGGGATTGTAGCTTAGTGGGGTGTTCTAGTTAAGTCTATGGCTGTCTGAAGTGGTTCTCAATCAGAGGCAGGTGTTTATCGTTGTCTCTGATTGGGAACCATATTTAGGCAGCCTTATTCTTTGAGTTTTTCGTGGGTGATTGTCCTTAGTGTCCTTGTTCCTGTCTCTGTGTTAGTTTACACAAGTATAGGCTGTTTCGGTTTTCGTTAAGTTCATTACGTTTTTTGTTTTATAGTGTTTATAATTGATTCGTGTATTACGTTTGTTAAACATGGATCGAAATCTACACGCTGCATTTTGGTCCGACTCTCCTTCACCACAAGAGAACCCTTACAAATACACTCCTTCACATATCCCTCAAGTTGTGTAAACTTCACTCCAAAACCTCAAAGGACTGAATCCAAAACAAAATTTCAAATAACATAATCAAATTAAAATCACTACTATGAAAAATTATTGTACCCATATGGTCATAGGAAAATAGACTTAAAGCAGCCTACACTTAGTCAAAGGCAATGCCCTCTCCTTCACATTGGTCCTAATTACAAATATGGTGAAGACCTACAAACTTCATAATTATAATCAAAGTACCTTGAAATCAGTATTACAAGTGACCTTAAATTCATTATCCAAATGGCTTTCCAATGAGGGTGATCAAACCACAATGGAAAGTCATGATGTAGGTCATACAAACCCTTCAAAGAAGTGTTTACGATATTGGACAAATTAAAGAAAAATAGTCAAACATTTCCTACATGTTGTATCCCAGATTCCCAGAACATTACTTCATCAACAGACTTCACGTGTTCAAAAAATAAAATCTTTAGCACTAAGACAAATGTAAAACTCACCAAACCCAAAGGAAATAGAACACAAACAAACATAGTATTTTAAAACCACTAACAAATGTGTTGTGTGTGGGTATTTGCAAACCTTAAGGTAAAAACAAACAAAAAATGACCAGGCCTTTTCAATTTTGGTAGTTTATGGTCTCAATCTCACTCACTCTCTGAAAGATTATAGACCCAGGAAACATTCCAAAGAGAGACAATGAAACACTAATTTTCCCAGAAAAAACACAATCACTTGGTCAGCATTCATTATACTACACCGACTCAGAAACCCAAAAGTTAACTACAAACAAAACCTGATAATAATTCCACTGTACTCCCTCAAATCATTAATAATTAGTTTTAATCTACATCAATGTATATGTATGCTTAATTGAACATGCGCTACCCTTAGATACAATTATCCTGGTATCATTACTAGACCAATGTAATAATTTTTTCCTCGGTCGCAAATGTAGTAAATTTCTCACAGTAAGGAATCAGCAATATTTAATCCCAGGCATTTAATAAAAATGTAGACGTGTTATCCTATGTCTCCTTAAACATACATACTTTAGTTGACTTCCATCCATCCCGGAAGAAAGAATCCTACTCAAACACATCAGATAATACAATGTTTAATTAAGTGAAATCAACACCTAAAATAAACAAACAATAAACAAACACCATAACCCCTTTCCAGCAATCTAATAATTTCAAACTGTTGCATAAATTTAGTAAAAACCAACATGTTGTTTAACACATCTAAAACCTGTTATGGCTGCAATCCCGATACCGGGATCGATATGACAACTACCAGTGGAAATTGAGGGCGCCAAAATTCAAACCACAGAAATCTCATAATTACAATTCCTAAAACATACATGTGTCTTATATCATTTTAAATCTATTTTTGTTGTCACCAAAGTGTCTGATTTCAAATAGGCTTTTCAGCGAAAGCACTACAAACGATTATGTTAGGTCTCCACCAAACCACAATGAGCACAGCCATTTTCCAGCAAAATATAACATTCAGAAAAACCAGAAATAAAGATAAAATTAATCACTAACCTTGAATTATCTTCATCAGATGACACTCATAGGACTTGTGTTACACAATCCATGCATGTTTTGTTTGATGAAGTTAATATTTATATTTCCTTCAAAACGTACTACACAAAACGTACAACGTAAGCTACACAAGTACTAACTACTGTAATGGTTCAGATGACAAAGTTGCTCAGGGACTCATGTTTGCATAAAAAAACACAGTCTGCATGTTCCTCACAAAGAAAACAACGGATGTCCCTGAGACAGAGGTCTATGTATCAGGGGAAAAGCTCCAGGTGGTATCCGATCTTTAAGAACCACGGCATCATACTTGATTCCAACCTCTCTTTTAAAAAGCAAATGAAAAATGTAACTCAAATAACTAAATTCAACCTAGCTAATTTCCAAAACATATGAAATTGTTTGACTACAGACGATACAAAACTATACTTCAAATATATGATACTCCCCCACTTAACATATTACCTGACTAGTTTGGCCCAAGCTTGCTTTACAACATTAAAACCCATTCAGTCTGTCTCCAAACAGGCTCTCAAAGTGCTTGATAGGAAGCCCAATAGCTATAATCACTGTTACATTCTCAGAAGGCATGAGCTCCCGAGTTGGAAAAAATCTTGTGCAATACATTGACTCATGTCTTGTATTCAAGATTCTAAATGTCCAGGCTCCCCCTCCACTCAGTAATGACCGGACATTGTTCCACATAATGGAAACAGATTATAATGTTAGAATACATTAAACTTCCTGCTCAAATTCACCAAGCATCAATCATCAGAAACTTACCACAAAACGTTTCCTTATTCACACCTGAATCACTTACAGCCCAACATAGCCCAGCGCACACAACCAACTCTCCTATTCTTACCAGTAGGCAAAAAATATAACCCCTACTCAAACAACGTTCTGCCTTACCTCTATCGTAAGATTAAAAGCAAACTACAACTTTCTCTTCTCTTTCGGCTTCACACTTATGACATGTCCAAGACTTTAAAAATAACATGTAAAGCGCCAAATTTATAAAATGCATCAGTCAATCCATAAGAATAAAAAACACATTTCGGTGGGCACAACTCCATCGCAATTACCTCTCTGCTATTATTAGAATTCATTAGATTTAGGTAACTGTCTCTTCTTTGATTGAGTTATTTAAATATGACTCCTATTCTCAATACGTTATTCCAGCAGACCATTTAGGCAACAGACAACGTATTACATAGAAATCGCCTCGCTACTATTTTGAATGAATTAGCAAAAACAGGATTTTTTTAATTTTAGCAAGTGTATTAAAAATAAAATACATAAATAAATAATTTACGTAAGTATTCAGAGCCTTTGCTATGTGACTTGAAATTGAGCTCAGGTGCATCCTGTTTCCATTGATCGTCCTTGAGATGATCCCGCGACTTGATTGGAGTCCACCGGTGGTAAATTCAATTGATTGGACATGATTTGGAAAGGTATACACCTGTCTAATTAAGGTCCCACAGCTGACAATACATGTCAGAGCAAAAATCAAGCCACAAGGTTAAAGGAATTGCCCGTAGAGCTCAGAGACATGATTGTGTTGAGGCACAGATCTGGGGAAGGGTATCAAAACATTTCTGCAGCATTGAAGGTCCCCAAGAACACAGTGGCCTCCATCATTCTTAAATGAAAGACGTTTGGAACCATCAAGACTCTTCCTAGAGTAGGTCAAGGAGGTGACCAAGAACCCGATGGTCACTCTGGTAGAGCTGTGGAGATGGGAGAACCTTCCAGAAGGACAACCATCTCTGCAGCACTCCACCAATCAGGCCTTTATGGTAGAGTAGCCAGACGATGAAACCAAGATTGGCCTGAATATCAAGTGTCACATCTGGTGGAACCCTGGCTCCATCCCTACAGTGAAGCATGATGGTGGCAACATCATGCTGTGGGGATGTTTTTCAGTGGCAGGGACTGGGCGACTAGTCAGGAGAGGGAAGGATGAACGGAGCAAAGTACAGAGAGATCCTTGAAGAAAACCCGCTCCAGAGCACTCAGGATCTCAGAATGGGGCGAATGTTCATCTTCCAACAGGACAACAGCCCTAAGCACACAGCCAAGACAACGCAGGAGTGGTTTAGGGACAATTCTCTGAATGTCCTTGAGTGGCCGAACTAGAGCCTACATTTGAAACAGTTCGGACATCTCTGGAAAGACCTAAACATATTGTGCAGTTACGCTCCCCATCCAACCTGACCGAGCTTGAAAGGATCTGCAGAGAAGAATGGGATAAACTCCCTAAATACAGGTGTGCCATGCATATTGCGTCATGGCTGTAATCGCTCCCGAAAGTGCATCAACAAAGTGGTGATGATGCATGAAATCTAATACTAAGGAAGTCTCGAGGTATTGCGCACCTGAGGTAGAGTACCTCATGATAAGCTGTGGACCACACTATCTGCGAAGAAAGTTCTCATCTATATTATTCGTAGTCGTCTATTTACCACCACAAACCGACGCCGGCACTAAGACCGCACTCAACGAGCTGTATAAGGTCATAAAAAGCAAAAAGGAAAATGCTCATCCAGAAGTGGTGCTTCTAGAGACTCTTTAATACAGGCCACCTTAAATCCGTTTTACCTCATTTCTACCAGCATGTCACAAAAAAACTCTAGACCAACTTTATTCCACACACAGAGATGCGTACAAAGCTCTCCCTCGCCCTCAATTTCTGACCATAATTCTATCCTCCTGATTCCTGCTTACAAGCAAAAACTAAAGTAGGAAGTACCAGTGACTCGCTCAATACAGAAGTGGCCAGATAACATGGATGCTACGATACAGGACTGTTTTGCGAGCACAGACTGGAATATCTTCCAGGATTCATCCAATGGCATTGAGGAGTACAACACCTCAGTCACCGGCTTCATCAATAAGTGCATTGACGATGTTGTCCCCACAGTGACCGTACGTACATTTCCCAACCAGAATCCAGGGATTACAGGCAACATCCGCACCGAGCTAAATGCTAGATCTGCCGCTTTCAAGGAGGGACACTGATCCAGACGCTTATAAGAAATCCCGCTGTGCCTTCAGACGAACCATCAAACAGGCAAAGTGTCAAAACAGGACTAAGATTGAATCATACAACACCTGCACTGATGCTCGTTGGATGTGGTAGGGCTTGCAAACTATTACGAACAACCTTTTTTGACTAGGCAAGTCAGTTAAGAACTAATTCTTATTTACAATGACGGCCAACCCCGGCCAAATCCTAACCCAAACAGCGCTGTGTCAACTGTGCGCCAGCCTATGGGACTCCCAATCACGGCCAGTTGTGATACAACCTGAAATGGAATAGAGCCAGGGTCTGTGGTGATGCCTCTAGCACTGAGATGCAGTGCCTTAGACCGTTTCGCCACTCAGATTCCCATGTGAGCAAGACCTTTAAACAGGTCAATATTCACAAAGTCACAGGGCCAGATGGATTACCAGGGCGTGTACTCAGAGCATGCGTGGACCAACTGGCAAGTGTCTTCACTGATATCTTCAACCTCTCCCTGACCGAGTCTGTAGTACCTACATGTTTCAATCAGACCACCATAGTCCCTGTGCCCAAGAAAGCGAAGGCAACCTGCCTAAATGACTACCTCACATGGGTAGCCATGACTGCTTTGAAAGGCTGATCATGGCTCACATCAACAGCATCATCCCGGAAACCCTAGACCCACTCCAATTCGCATTCCGCCCCAACACATCCATAGATGACGCAATCTCAATCACACTCCACACTGCCATTTCCCACCTGGACATATTCTGTTCATTGACTACAGCTCAGCGTTCAACATCCTATTGACTACAAAGCTAATCACTAAGCTAAGGACCCTGGGACTAAACACATCCCTCTGCAACTGGATCCTGGACGTCTTGACGGGATGCCCCCAGGTGGTAAGGGTAGGCAACAACACATCTGCCACGCTGATCCTCAACACGGGGCCCCTCAGGGGCGCATGCTTAGTCTCTTCCTGTACTCCCTGTTCACCCATGACTGCGTGGCCAAGCACGACTCCAACACCATCATTAAGTTTGCTGATAACACAACGGTGGTAGGCGTGATCACCTACAATGATGAGACAGCCTATAGGGTGGAGGTCAGCGACAACAACCTCTCCCTCAATGTGAGAAAGACAAAGGAGATGATAGTGGACTACAGGAAAAGGAGGGCCGAATATGCCCGCATTCACATCGACGGGGCTGTAGTGGAGCAGGTCGAGAGTTTCATGTTCCTTGGTGTCCATATCACCAACAAACTATCATGGTTCAAACACACCAAGAAAGTCGAAAAGATGACACGACAAAACCTATTCCCCCTCAGGAGACTGAAAAAATTTAGCATGGGACCCCAGATCTGCAAAAAGTTCTACAGGTGTACCATTGAGAGCATCCCGAGCGGTTGCATCACCACCTCGTATGGCAAATGCTTGGCATCCGACCGTAAGGAGCTACAGAGGGTAGTGCATATGGCCCAGTACATCACTGGGGCCAAGCTTCCTGCCATCCAAGACCTATATACTAGGCATGTCAGAGGAAGGCCCCAAACATTGTCAAAGACTCCAGTCACCCAAGTCATAGACTGTTCTCTCTGCTACCGCACAGCAAGCGGTACCGGAGCGGAGAACCAAGTCTAGGTCCAAAAGGCTCCTTAACAGCTTCTACCCCCAAGCCATAAGACTCCTGAATATCTTCTTCCCCCCCACTGTACCCCCGCACATTGACTCAATACTGGTGCCCCCTGTATATAGCCTCGTTATAGTTATTTTATTGTAATTATTATCTTATTTTCTTTCTATTTCTTTTTTTTCTTGAGTTTATTTAGTAAATTTTCTAAACTCTATTTTCTTAACTGCATTGTTGGTTAAGTGCTTGTAAGTAAATACCTGTTGTATTTGGTGCATGTGACAAATACAATTAGATTTTTTAAATTTTTATATATACTTTTTAGAAATGTGCAAAAAAATTCTAAAAATATGTTTTTGCTTTATCATTATGGGTTATTGTGTCTAGATTAATGAGGAGAAACAACAATTCAATCAATTTGGGAATAAAGTGTAACGTAACAATATGTGGAACAAGTGAAGGGGTCTGAATACTTTCCGAAGGCACTGTATATTTCATGATGTGTAGGGTAAGCATTACAATAAGCCACCTCACTATTTGTAGCCATAGGTGATAATATCTCTCTAGGAGCTGATCCATCGTCAGTTTTATGGTATAGTTCTAGATTGGAAAGGGAGAACGCTGATCCGAGAGCAGTGGTGTCTTTCTTTAGATCCTATCAGTTTTGACACAAGCCTCAACAATTTACTTAGCAAACCTACTCTGCGTGTTTTTTTGGAAACCCTTGTTACATCTTCTTTGTAGGAAAGATGCATCGTTAAAACACTCACAAGCCTAAGTCCCATCGTTATTGGGAAACAGGGGCCTGAACATGTGAGTATTGTAATTATTGACTTTTCAATGTTAATTGATCACTGTGTCACGCATTCTTCTCATTGGTCAGATGCATGATGGGTAGTCCTATTTTAGCACCTGTCATTACTTTGTTTGCCAGACAGAGACACACAAACAGCGTAAGGTCGACATGTGGCTGGGTACAGGCATAGTTTAAGCCTGTGTTTTTCTTTGACAGATCTCTATGGTAATTGGATGTACTTGCTCTAAAGCCTGGTTGTTATTTTGTTTGTAAATATACAATGTACCGTCGCCGGCTATTATTAACTTCACTTGCAAATAAAAAGCTCTTGGCAAGAAAAATCAGTTCTGCATTGATGCCTCCTCACTGTAAAATCCTACCGCTGGGTATTTCTCACAAAGCCGGAAAAATTAAACCATGTCCACAACCTTTCCACAGAAGGGGAAGAGAGAGGGAGCGAAAGAGAGTGAGAGAGGGGAGGGGCGAGAGAGAGGAGTCATTGATTTCTCCCCTGCAGGTGGATTAAGAATTAGATTTACCTTTCCTGGGAGACGAGCTGTGGTGATGGCTGCTGCAGTGTAAATATGAAACCTGTGTGCTGACTGGGAGACTGACTCTGACATTTTAGTGCTCTGTCTGTCTCCTCCTGACATTTGAAGTGTAAAACAAACAATGCCCAATCAGCATGGATGGCAGTCAGGGAGCCCAGGTCTAGACACGATCTCTACCTCTCTGGAACAGTGCCTGGGCGGGGATGCATATACTTCATATTTCTTTCTACATTTTATTTATATTTCTTACTTTCTCTTTTTTTCTCTCTTATCCTTTCTCCTTCTCTCGCTCATTCTTTCTCCATCCTTTCCCCTCCATCCTGTTAGTCTCTCTATTTTACCCCCTACCACTCTCTCAAATTAATCTTTGCTCGAATTCGCAGGTCAGACATGCGTCCCAAACTAGTCATTGTTTTATTTGAACAAAAATATGGCCCTTTATAATGTCCACTATAGGATGCTGTATGTAGCATTTTAACATATTAAAATAAGAAATAAGAGATAATATTTGTCCAGCCTTTGCTGCTATGCTTGCAAATGTGCAACCCTAATCAAAAAGGATGTAACAACTCTGAATAACAAAAATGTAGCTAGGTTGTTGTGATATTTAAAATTAAAACATGTTTTAGTTTTTTTTGCACTGCATCACTGGTGCAGTTGAATGCAGCATTGCTGTATGGTGCGCTCTTGTAGTCTTGTAGTTGAGTAGTCAGCCGAGGCTACTGCTCAAATGTTGCTGTAATAGGCCTACATGGTTCTCCTCTGCATTTTGTTGCAGGCTTAGCTTTTTAAAAACCGAAGCCAGACTGCAACATTTTAGTAGCCTAGCTAGGACTGTGGCTTGTGTCTGTACACTTTACCTATGCTGCATGCTGTGAACGGGACACACGAAAGCAGAGCAATGGAAGTTCAACTCATCGATGCTAGTGCATCAGGCTTTAATTTCATGAAGTAGATGACTCAACTGTTATCTCATTTATACTCGCTTGTGTGTCCTATTGTCATCTAGGTATAATTTATACTCGCGTGTGAATCCTTTATCTTATAACTTTTTGACAACCAAGATTACATTTTCCGTAGGCTACAGCAATGACTCGTTAGAACCGAAACTTGGCATGGACATTTAGCTTACAACACCTTTAAACTTTCGGTCTGGTAGAAGATTTGGTCAGTTCCAATTTTGATAAGATGATACAGTGGCTGGCTCGTGTGTAGGTGTGGGTCTGGGAAGAGGGGGTGGCTGTGTATGGCAATGCACTGCCGTTTGGCGTGCAGCACATTGGCAGTGCTTGCTTAACTTGAAGTGCAGTGCTTGGTTGGAGGTATGGAATGAATTGACAACCCAAAATCCTTGCGTGAGCCAGATAGAGATGTGTCATTGGCCAGATTCTGTCCACGGGCCTTGTTTGACACATGCTCTAACATACTGTATACAGACATTGTCCCACTCACTTCACCTGAATCATTATTAGTCTTTTCTGGCTTGTTTCTTGGCATCACCTATAGAATAACAGTGACTTTTACACTAAATCTATTTTCTTGTCCTCCATTGATGTGAGTCGGTCTCATCTGTGACTGTGAGTAGTTTTCAATGATTTGGAGCCCTCTACTCCCAGTCTGCTCGCTGTTGCTGCTTGCTTATTAATGCCTAGTATCCTATCCTGTCTGAACACTGCCATGGCAAAGGTTAGACTACTGTACCTGTTATCTTTCCAGTCTGACTCCCTCCTCTTTATCTCTCTGCTGATGGCAGAGGAAAATGAGACACACACACATCCACACCCTTGGCCATCTGCCAGAGTAACAGGCCAGGAGGTCTCAGTGAAGAGCATGAAGGCCAAACAATGCTCAGACTTATAGAGGAGTGAGGAAACAAATCAAGGAACCTCAGACAGTTCTCAAAGTTCAACTTGTTTAATAATACACCTGCCGGTCACCTGCAGACCATCTCCTTACATCTCCTTATATACAATGCCTTGCGAAAGTATTCGGCCCCCTTGAACTTTGCGACCTTTTGCCACATTTCAGGCTTCAAACATAAAGATATAAAACTGTATTTTTTTGTGAAGAATCAACAACAAGTGGGACACAATCATGAAGTGGAACGACATTTATTGGATATTTCAAACTTTTTTAACAAATCAAAAACTGAAAAATTGGGCGTGCAAAATTATTCAGCCCCTTTACTTTCAGTGCAGCAAACTCTCAGTGAAGTTCAGTGAGGATCTCTGAATGATCCAATGTTGACCTAAATGACTAAAGATGATAAATACAATCCACCTGTTTGTAATCAAGTCTCCGTATAAATGCACCTGCACAATGCAACCCGAGCTCTACCGCTCAGATAAAAAATAAATAAACATGAGCCTATGCAACATTAACTTAAAACAATTATGTTCTACAGTTCTGTAGCAATGAGATTTCAAGTAGGCTTTATGCCCAGTGCATTACCACTGAATATTGGAGATGCTTGGATTTTCTTTTAACATCATTTTGAAATTACATTTGAAAAAATTGGGTAAATGATCACAATGATAATAGATCATTTGCTGTATTACTTGTGAGGCACAGCCGAGTGACATAATAATTAGCTTCTTTTTTTTACTGGACTGATGGCCTGCATCCGATGGTCATTCTGAGGGGACACCCGCTCTCTCTCCATCCGCTGAGAAACGGGGTCACAGTCTTCCAGACGATGGAGAAACGCAAGTCGCACTGCATTATTTCTGCCTCATGCACCAATTAATGTTGTTAATCCGATATCCAGATAAAGTGAAATATTACTCGATATGAAAAGAGACAAGACGCTAATAATAACAACGCAAGCTTATCAAAACCCTTTGCTATACTCATTCATTGCAGCTGCAGTGCTGGTTGTAGCGTGCGAGGAAGTAGGGAGAATGCACATTTTATGGCTTATAAGTACAAAGTAAATCATTTTCTACTCGATTTTACCAAATGTAGGAAATATTCTGTCATTTGTTGAAGGAGATGATCTAACAAGCTTAGCAACTTTAATAATTTGACTTTTGTTTGACTGCTGTTACAAAGTTTGTATGATTGGATAATGCTATAGCCAATTCGGGATGCAGTCGAAATGATCATGGCCCAGTTCCAACATCTCCAAATCATACAGCAAATGAGGGCGTTTCTGTTACCAAAAAAGGTGAATGGGGGGCGTTTTCCAGGCCGGGCTGTAACACTTGTTCACATGCACACAACTACAGTATGGCTCTCAATGAAAACATGTATATGTTGCGTGCGCCAGTTTTATAAATCGCAATAATTAGCTGATAAGGCAAATCCAAGAATCTCCACGTATGCCAGAATTTAGAAAGACATTTACGCAAATTAGCCCCAGGTCCTTTGAAAAAGACCATGGACATACTTCACAGGTCTTGTGTGGAGCAAATCTATCGCCACTAATTGCACTTCAAGATGAATGTGAGTGCTTGGCGGAACATTAAATTCCTTCCGCTCGGCTTTTTCAAGGAATGTATGTGAGCTTCTATAATGTCATCATAACTCATGACTATCAATAAGAACCTCCAGAACCTCTGCAGTATTAAAGCTGATCTACACCATAAAAATAAATATACAAACAGTCCCAGTCAAAAGTTTGGATACACCTACTCATTCAAGGGATTTACTTTTACTATTTTCTACATTGTAGAATAATAGTGAAGACATCAAAACACACCTCCAGGCTATGTAAGGGCTATTTGACCAAGAAGGAGAGTGATGGAGTACTGTATCAGATGACCTGGTCTCCACAATCACCTGACTTCAACCCAATTGAGATGGTTTGGGATGACTTGGACCGCAGAGTGAAGGAAAAGCAGCCAACACGTGTTCAGCATATGTGGGAACTCCTCCAAGACTATTGGAAAAGCATCCCAGGTGACTACCTCATGAAGCTGGTTGAGAGAATGCCAAGAGTGTGCAAAGCTGACATCAAGGCAAAGGGTGGCTACTTTGAAAAATCTGAAATACAAAAAATATTTAGATTTGTTCAACACTTTTTGGTGACTACATGATTGCATATGTGTTATTTAATAGTGTTGATGTCTTCACTATTATTCTACAATGTAGAAAATAGTCAAACATAAAGAAAAACCCTTGAATGAGTAGGTGTGTCCAAACTTTTGACTGGTAATGTGTGTGTGTATATATATATATATGAGAGAGAGAGAGAGAGAGAGAGAGAGAGAGAGAGAGAGAGAGAGAGAGAGAGAGAGAGAGAGAGAGAGAGAGAGAGAGAGAGAGAGAGAGAGAGAGAGAGAGAGAGAGAGAGAGAGAGAGAGAGAGAGAGAGAGAGAGAGAGAGAGAGAGAGAGAGAGAGAGAGAGAGAGAGAGAGAGAGAGAGAGAGAGAGAGAGAGAGAGAGAGAGAGAGAGAGAGAGAGAGAGAGAGAGAGAGAGAGAGAGAGAGAGAGAGAGAGAGAACATAATTTCAAATTAAAGTTTATTCTTATTTGATTAGACATTTCCTGGGAACGTAAGGTTACCTCGATGATTTCGCGCAAACAGACACATGGATATGGCTGTAAAATTTGTATACAGTAAATACCTGTACTTGGTTGTGGTCGCAGTTGTCACACCCTGACCATAGTTTACTTTGTATATTTCTATGTTTTGGTTGGTCAGGGTGTGAGCTGAGTGGGCATTCTATGTTTCATGTCTAGTTTGTCTATTTCTATGTCTGGCCTGATATGGTTCTCAATCAGAGGCAGGTGTTAGTCATTGTCTCTGATTGGGAACCATATTTAGGTAGCCTGGGTTTCACTGTGTGTTTGTGGGTGATTGTTCCTGTCTCTGTGTTTTCACCAGATAGGGCTGTTTCGGTTTTCGTTACGTTTCCACGTTTGTTGTTTTTTGTAGTTTTTGTATTGATTCGTGTTTTACGTTTGTTGATTAAACATGGATCGCAATCTACACGCCGCAGTTTGGTCCGACTCTCCTTCACCAAAAGAGAACCGTTACAGCAGTTCTTTACATTCCAACTCTTCCATTTAGTACAGGGCATAATACCAGTGGAAACCCTCAATCTTGACACAATGGCTATTTCAATTTCATGACTTTGCTGATAGCTACTTTATTGAGGAAAACTGTACTTACTTTGACAGAGATACTTTTGTATATATAGTGTATGTGGACACCCATTCAAATTAGTGGATTCGGCTATTTCAGCCACACCCTTTGCTTACAGGTGTATACAATCGAGCACACAGCCATGCAATCTCCATAAACAAACATTGGCAGTAGAATGGCCTTACTTAACTTTCAACGTGGCACCGTCTTAAGATGCCACCTTTCTAACAAGTGAGTTCGTCAAATTTCTGCCCTGCTAGAGCTGCCCTGATCCACTGTAAGTGCTGTTATTGTGAAGTGGAAACATTTAGGAGCAACAACGTCTCAGCCGCAAAGTGGTAGGCCACACAAGCTCACAGAATAGTACCGCCGAGTGTTGAAGCACGCAGCGTGTAAAAATAGTCTGTCCAAGGTTGCAACATTCACTACCGAGTTCCAAACTGCCTCTGAAAGCAACGTCAGCACAATCACTTATTTACTAAAATAGTGATATTGTCAGACAGCATAGGCAGCAGCTCTCTAGATTTGAGATGATGACCTTGAATGAAATAATAAAGTCAACACAATAATTTAAATATTTTATTAAAGTAAAGTAATGTGAATAAATGATGGTTAATAAGTGATGAGCCATAATGGACAGTCACTACCATCATGGGACTTGTATTAATTGTTTTCTTCTGTGTTACAGCATTCAACACACATAATGCATAAGTGTGTTTAATGTTTAAAAAATTTGTCAAAACCAAAATCGAAAACCGTGGTTACTTTTTAATAATTGAACCGAAACGAAACGACTTCAAAAAAGCTCTAATGGCTCAGAGCTACTAAGATGTGATGCTACAGTTTCTGAAGTGAGATGATTCATTCAGTGAGAGGTATGATCAGAGATATCAGCCTTTGAGGCTGTTATAGACATGAATAGACACCTGTCGTGTGTTCCAAATGGCACCCTATTCCCTTTATAGTGTACTACTTTTGACCAGGGTAGGAAATAGGATGCCATTTGGGACATACTCCCAGATGTGCATTTAATGATTGACTGTCATTTCCATGAATATTTAATTGATGATAGACCATGAATATGGATGAATTTCTCTTAATGGAAAAAATGACACACACAAGCTGTGATTCTCTCACTACCGCATTTGGACATGCCTGCTTGATCATATTGAAATACAAAAAACACACACACACGCACATAAACATACACACACTAACTCTTTCATCTCTGTTTCTCATACACATGCACACACACACAAACTCGTTGGCTGAGATTCCGAGATTCACAGTTGAGGTTGGTATTTCTGGGGTGTGCCTTTCTAGACATTAGATTAGAGGGTAAATGTTAGTTGATGTTGTGTGGTTGGATTTTCACAGCAGGGAAATTCTGTCAGAGAAATGTCATACGACATAAGACATGTCACTCATGGCTACACACTCCATGCATACATGGACACACACAGTCTTGTATAAGTAACCTTGTGGGGACACACAATTCAGTCCCATTCAAAGTCCTAATTTCCATAATCCTAAACCTAAACCTATCCCTAAACTTAACCCTGACCCTACCCTTAACCCCTACACCTAACCCTAAACTAACCCTAGCGTCTAACCCTAAACCTAATTCTAATCCTAATCCTAACCCTAAACCCCCTAGAAATAGCGTTTGACCTTGTGGGTCACATTTTGGTCACATTTTTGTTTGTTACTATTCTTGTGGGGACTTCTGGCCCACAAGTATAGTTAAACATGTCCACACACACACACACACACACACACACACACACACACACACACACACACACACACACACACACACACACACACACACACACACACACACACACACACACAGAGAAGGAATGAAGCAGATCAGAGCTTGTCTGTAAATCGAGTTGTTCTGGCAGTGGGATAGATGGTATTCAGTATTCAGTAGGTGCTCTATGCTTTGGATAGAACTCATTTCGGGGAGAGAGCCTGACGCCCCACTGTGTCTCCCTTTGGCTTACTTTTGTTTTTGTTTTTGTGCTTCTCTAATATTGTTTCCCCGGCCCGCTCATTTGAAGCAATCTGCTTGAATTTACTGCGGCTGTAATAACCAGCCTGAAAGGTGACCTCAGACTCTACATACTTATATTATCTATGGTGCATCTGTTTATCTGTTTAAAACTGGCAGAGAAGTAATCAGAGAACCATGCACCACAGCAGATAAAGGGCTAGCCTCAGCCTCTGTTTGTTATTAACGAGGTATGTAAATAGTGTGTATTTATAAGTGGTGCCTCTTTAAGCACATCTGACATTATGGCTCTAATATGGAGCTTGTGGAATAGTGTCTCTCCTCTGGCTGCTTCCCTTACTATTATTAACGTAATCTAGAGATGATTTAGACTAAAAGGTTTAGTTGCAGGTTAGGTTAGGTTAGCATGACTTTCATATACCAAGTGCAACAGGAGGTCATAGCTAACAGAAAGCTAGTTTTAAATGGGTTGGAGGGGACTAGTTAACACCCACAAATATAACAATTACATGTATTTATAGAGTCTGGAGACGTGACTTCAAAATATTGCATAATATTTATTGTCTAGCCGTGTTCTATTTCAAACTTGGACATACAGTACATTTGAACTAAGAAACAGTAGCAGGAGCTGTATATCAGTATGTTAACACTGCAGATGGGTACATGTCATGGAGCGTACACCATCTGTGGTGAAAATCACTTCTGACTAACTGGTCTTGTTGCACACACTCATGGACACACTCAAACACTCACTCATACACACATACTGAAACTATGTTCTCATGTTGTCACTGCCAACACCCATTAGACATTCGTATTGTATTTAGTATTTTATTAGGATCTCCAAGGCAGCCACTACTCTTCCTGGGGTCTAACAGGAACAAAACAACATATAACAACAAAACAATAGTCTACATCATGAATAAAATAATACATCACATAATACATTGTGCACTGTACACATTTACACTGCTCCACCATTACAAATTTACAATATAACATTTATAATATTACAGCAGTACAATACTACAATATTCCAATGTGTGGGTGTGTGTGCCAGAATATATATATGTGTGTGTGTGTGTGTGTGTGTGTTCGCATTGGGCAGTGAGGTGTTGTTTTATCTGGGTTTTTAAAATCACATTTTACTGCTCGCCTAAGTTACTTGATGTGGAAGAGAGTTCCATGTAGTCATGGCTCTATGTAGTACTGTGCAATTCCCAGCCTCTGTTCTAGCCTTAGGGACTGTGAAGAGACCCCTGGTGACATGTCTTGTGGGGTATGTATGGGTGTCTGAGCTGTGTGCTAGTAGTTTGAACAGACCCCTGGTGGCATGTCTTGAGGGGTATGTATGGGTGTCTGAGCTGTGTGCTAGTAGTTTGAACAGACCCCTGGTGGCATGTCTTGAGGGGTATGTATGGGTGTCTGAGCTGTGTGCTAGTAGTTTGAACAGACAGCTCGGTGCTTTTTAACATGTCAACACCTCTCACAAAGACAAGCAGTGATCCAGTCAATGCTTTATCACGTACAGACCTTTCCCATATTAGCAACCGTTGCATCAATATGTTTTGACCATGTCAGTTTACAATCTAGGGTTACACCAATAAGTTGTTTTCTCAACTTGCTCAATTATTCATTACAATATTTAAATGAGGGATAAGAGAGTGATATGTCCCAAATACAACGCGTTTTGTTTTTGATAGTGTGTGCAAAGCTGTCATCAAGGCATATATTTAGATTTGTTTGTTTACTACATGACTCCATATGTGTTATTTCATAGTTTTGATGTCTTCACTATTATTCTACAATGTAGAATATAGTCAAATAAAGAAAAACCCTTGAATGAGTACAGTAGGTGTATCCAAATGTTTGACTAGTACTGTATATTTAGGACTAGCTTATTGACTAGCATCAGCCAGATGAGCTCAACATGGTCATCACCAGAGCACCAGTAGATGTAGACCATAGCTCAGGGCTATAGGAGTATCTGAAATGGGCCCTACTATCATACATCTCATACGGGACTCACTACACTGGATAGAGCTATGCAGAGCAGAGCGGTCCAGTTCATTAATCTTGGGGTAATCGTAAAGCTGTCAACGTCACTCCACTGGCTTCCCCCATAAAGCTGATTTGTGGTGTGGCCCATCAGCAAGCCCTCAGTCTCTGTAATGACAGATTCATCACGCTGTTCTAATCAGTCCTGAACAGGAAACCAACAGAGAGTCATTAGATCATTGTGACTCTCAAGAGGTGCTTGGTGAATAAAATCACTAATTTGATGCCATTTCACTAGTTCCTACCATGTATTACTTCATACCGTAACTGGGGTCAGGAGTTGTTCCTTTTCCGGACCAGGCAACATCCTGGTATGGAAATGGGAGAGTAAGTCAGCTTTTGTTAGGGAGTCTGTCTGAGGCCAAATAATAATAATATAAACATGCACTGTAATGGGGGCATGATCAACGCTGGGACACTAGAGGAGAGGGAGGGAGGGCGGGAGGGAGGGAGGATAGACAGACGGGCTGGCGCACGGACGGATGGACGGACGGACGGACGGACGGACGGACAGACAGACAGACAGAATGAGAGAGAGGAACAGCAAAGGATAAGTTCACCGTATTTGTCAACATGATTTCAGTAGCTAGCTTTTTCTCTTATTTTCTTGTTCCAATAGAATGCCATCTTAGTGTCTGTGGCTTTGTGCTGCACCCAAACTGTCTGTCTGTTCCTCATGTGCTCTGAGGGAAGCCAATTCCTTCACAATCAATGGAGATGGCACAAAAGTATTGTGGACACTGGCCTGCAATTCAGCAGAAAGTTGACAGCGGTTTTCTTTTGCCTGAAGCTTATGGGTGCACGGGTCGGCAACTAAACCATTTACACAGCATAAGTGTGCGTGTGTGTGTGTATGTGTGTGTGTGTGTAAGAGAGAGAGAGAGAGAAAAAAAATGGAGAGAATGTGTGTGAGCAGCCAAACAAATAGCTGACTCTGTAGTCCTCCAGGCAAAATGAGGTTACTTCTCCGGTGAAGTTGTCCAATAAAGTATGCAATGAAGTTAGGGTCACAGCAAGACAGGAGTCACAGCTTATCACTTTAGCGTGTGTGTGTGTAGAGTGTGTGTGTGAGAGAGATAGAGAGAGATGCCTGTGTGTGCAGTGTCCATTTGTGTGTGTGTAAGAGAGAGAGAGAGAGAGAGAGAGAGAGTGTGTGCAGTGTCCATTTGTGTGTGTGCCTGTGTGTGCATCTAAAGCGTGCCTTTTCTCTCCTCTATATGTGTGATCCATTCTGCTCCGTTGGGACAGCCCACGCCACCATATTACATTGCCAGGGTTATTGCTTCAGCCCATCTCATCACTCCCCATCTCTCCCTTAAAAATCCCCACATAATGTTGATCTAAGAAGAGGCTTTAATATCAACCTTCCCTCAGGGTCTCACTGAGGTCAATTCAATGCAAACAACATTAACAGTGAACATGTCAATAGTGAAAATATTACAGGCAGTAATAGGGTCTTAGTGTCAATATAGAGAGGTCCTCAGAGGGCTGGAGGATTCATTCAGAGTGACAAGTGCTTCAGCCATCAACCACATCAATACTCATTTACTTAATAAATAATGAAGGGTTCAGTTGATATTAGTGCTGTGCTTTTTGTGGTCAGTTCAGTTTCGGTTAGATTATTAAAAAAATAATCACGGTTTTCAATTTCAATAATTTGTGCATTATGTGGGTTCAATACTGTAACAACACAGAATAAAACAATGAATAAAGTCCCATGATGTTAATAACTGCCCATAACCATAATTTATTCACATGACTTTAATAAAATATTTCAGTTGTTGTGTACATTACATTTGTTTATTTGATGACTTTATTATTTCATTCCAAGTCATCATCTCATCTCTATAGAGCTGCTGCTTATGCTGTCTGACAAAATCACTATTTTAATAGGCCTAGTTCTTCAAAGTAAATAAGGCATACTTTTATGACTGCTGAATACCAAATTTTAATCACTTAGATCAACTTTTCCCAAATTGGAATACTGGGGTATGCGGAATGCCGTATTTTTTAAGTACATTTGTATTACCAACGGGGCTATACATTTGGGTGAGGTTTTTCTCTCGCCTGAGTAGCTTCGTTTCACTGCCCCCCCAAAATGTAACCATCTAGCAAAATAACAACATAATGTCAAATACAGGTAGCCTTGTCAAATAATGACCATCCAATCACATTAACCGTTACTCTCTTGTGGGAAACCTTCACTCTTGCTCAGACATTTAGAAACGAAACATGACAATTAGAAAAAGAAGCCACTAAAGAAGACTTTGGAGTAGTAAGACATGAATAACAGCAACAATAATAACAAGTGGCTAGAGGCATCTTGTATGGTGAGCTACCGAGTGGCAATGACAGGCAAGCCCCATACTATTGTGGAGGACTTCATTCTTCCTGCTGCCGTGGATATGGTGGGACAATGCTGGGGGGAAAGGCAAAAAAAACTATATGGACACTCTTCATCAAACAATACTGTTTCACAACGCATCAGTGACATGGCAGGAGATGTTTAGAAACAATTAGTGCTTTGCATACAAGCCAGTGAATTATATGCGTTACAGCTGGATGAGTCAACAGATGTGGAGGGTCTGGCACAGCTCCTGGTATATGTCCGTAATGTTTATGGGGGGTAAATTAAGGAAAACATCCTCTTCTACAAACCACTGGAAACCTGTCACGCCCTGACCTTTTAATTCTCTATTTTGGTTAGGTCAGGGTGTGACTAGGGTGGGTACTTTAGTTTTTGCATTTATATGTTGGCCTGGTATGGTTCCCAATCAGAGGCAGCTGTCTATCATTGTCTCTGATTGGGGATCATATTTAGGCAGCCGTTTCCCACCTGTTGTTTGTGGGATCTTGTTTTTGTGTAGCTGCCTGTGAGCATCCCAGAACATCACGTTTCGTTTTCTCCTATATTGTTTTTGGTGAGTTTCATATTTATTAAACATGTGGAACTCTAAGTACGCTGCGCCTTGGTCCATTCATTCAGACGATCGTGACAAAACCAGGACAACATAAGAAGATATTTCTTTAAGTACTGGAGAGCTTTGTGACATCAAATGGACTTCGGTGGTCAAGATGTGTTGGTATCTGTACTGATGGCGCAAAAGCCATGACAGGGATACATAGTGGAGTGGTAACGCACATGCAAGCAGTTGCTCCCGATGCCACTTGGGCACACTGCAACACCCACCGAGAGGCTCTTGCTGCCAAGGGAATGTCTGACAGCTTGAAATACGTTTTTGACACTACAGTGAAAATAGTTAACTTAGTTACACCCCGGTTCGTCATTATACAAGGAACAAACATAACATGGTGTCAGATTGGTAGTCGCTATGACGAGACAGAAAATAAAGGAGTAACACATTTCCGTGATGAAAATTGAACATTCTACCACAAGTCAAGTGATGTGAGTAGTCGAAGATGCTAGCTTGCAAGAGCGAGGACAACGAGCCGCAGCAGTGAGAGCGAGGCTGCATTGGAATCTGTTGACCAGCAAGTTGATGAGCAACATACTGAAGTAAGAGAAATTGACACTGTTCCTGTTCTCTGTCATGGATAGGCTTAGTCCTCCTACTCCTATGCAGTTAACAGGCAATCTAGCTGACAATTGGAAATGTTTCTTGCAGAGATTCAATATCTACCTGTGAGCCAGTGGAGCAGGGGGAGATGATGACGCATTAGAAGCTTCCATTTTTCTGCATGTTATTGGACATTTACAATAGATTTCAGCAAGCCGAGGAAAACTTGACATTGACCGTGCTAATGGCTAAATTTGAGGAGTACTTTGTACCAAGTCAGAACGTCACGTTTGAGAGATACAACTTTTTCTCTCACGATCAGAAACAGGGACTCAGTTTTGACCAGTATTTGGCTGAGCTGAACACACTGAGCAAAACGTGTGAATTTGAAAATCTGAAGACTCACTAGTGAAAGACAGGATATTCTGTGGAATACTCGATAATGTACTCAAGGAGAGATTGCTGAGTGAGCAAGATTTAACTTTGGATATAGCAGTGAATATGTTTCGAGCAGCTGAAACCTCCAGAGCACAAGCTAAAGAGCTGTGCAGGGATGAGACGTCAGTGCATGCAATAAAAAGAGTGGAGCACCACACACAACGCCTTACGAAACAAAAACAAGCAAAAGAGAGAAATTAAAACACTACATGTGGAAAATGTGGATTTATCCACAAGCCCTGCAGATGGCAAATCATGTAACAACTGTGAGGAAAATAATCATTTCTCAAAATGCTGCAAAGCTGAGTCTACAAAGAAAAAGGTTCACACAGTCAAGGAGGAGATTGAAGAATTCTTTGTTGATTCTGTGGAAATATGCAATGCAGTAAATGCTGAATGGATTGTGCCATTGACTGTGAATGAAACTATAATACCCTTCAAACTTGATACTGGAGCACAGGTAAACCTGTTGTTGCTTGATGACGACAAAACACTGAGGGTGAAGAAAATACAAAATGCCCGAACGTCTCGCTATGTCCGGGGTCGAGGCCAGTCACGAATTGCCCTGGTCTTCTCTGCCTGTGGGCGTATTTTCCCATTCCCCACTGTGTACCCCAGGTATTCCGCTTCGGACAGGTCCAGGCAGCATTTATTTGGATTTGCTGTCAACCCTGTGGCTTCCAAACTCACGAGCACCGCCCGTAATCGCAGGAGGTGACTATCTCAGTCCTCGCTGTGGATGACCACATCGTCTATGTACGCCGCTGCATACTCTTGATGGGGCCGTAGAATGGCATCCATGAGGCGTTGGAAAGTTGCAGCGGCACCGTGCAGTCCGAAGGGCATCCTCACATATTGGAAAAGCCCATCTGGGGTGACAAAGGCAGTCTTTGGGCGATCCTCCGGAGCCACCGGCACTTGCCAATATCCCTTCGTCAAATCCAGGGTAGTGATGAACTTGGCCTTTCCTAAGCGCTCCAAGAGTTCATCCACACGGGGCATGAGATACGCATCGAATGTAGAGTGGCATTCACGGCCCTAAAGTCGTTGCAGAGTCTCACCTCTTTCTTAGCGATGACTCGGCGAGCCTCAGGAATCCTGTAAGGGCGGATATGCACCTTCTTGCCGGGTTCAGTGTGGATATGGTGGAACAGGACATCTGTTTGTCCTGGGAATGGAGAGAATATTCGACCGAAGTTCATAATCAGCTTGTCTAGCTGTCTTGACTGCTCCGGTAGGAGAGTTTGGCAACGGCGCACCTGTGGTAGAGCCTCCTCTTTTCCTTTGCCCTCCAGGGCCATCAAAGCCACCTCCTCCTCTCGTCCATGGTACGTCTTCAGCAGGTTTATGTGATAGAGTTGGACCTTCTTCCTCCTGTCAGGTTGCTTGATGAGGTAATTGACCGGTGAGACCCTTTTCATTACCTCGTAGGGCCCCCTCCACTGCGCCAGCAAGCGATGTTCGGCCGTGGGCACATGCACCATCACTTTCTCTCCCACAGTGAAAACACGGGGGGGGTCGCGGACTTATCATAGGCCCAGCCTTGGGTCCTTTGGGCCTTCTCCATATGCTCCTTGACTATGGGCCACACTGCTGACAGGCGGTCTCTCATCAGGGTAACGTGTTCTATTGTGGATCGAAAGGGGCATGGTTGGGTCTCCCAGGTCTCCTTGGCTAAGTTGAGGATTCCTCGACAGGGTCTGCCATAGAGCAATTCAAACGGAGAGAATCCAGCGGATGCCTGGGGTACTTCTCGCATGGCAAACATTAAGTGTGGGAGAAGCATGACCCAGTTTTTCCCGTTTCGGGACACCACTCTTCTCAACATGCTTTTAATCGTTTTGTTCAAGCGTTCACACAACCCCGTCTGTTTGAGGGTGGAATGTGCTTGTACGTATCTGTTGAACCTGATATAACCGACACAAGTCCTTCATCAACCGGGACATGAACGGGGTTCCTTGATAGGCAGGGTAGCCTAGTGGTTAGAGCATTGGACTAGTAACCGAAAGGTTGCAAGTTTGAATCTCCGAGCTGACAAGGTACAAATCTGTCGTTCTGCCCCTGAACAGGCAGTTAACCCACTGTTCCCAGGCCGTCATTGAAAATAAGAATTTGTTCTTAACTGACTTGCCTAGTAAAATAAAGGTAAAATACATTTTAAAAATAAGATAGTCTTGGGGAGGCCCACACGAGAGAACATCAGGAATAACTCCTTGGCAATTCCCTTTGACGACATGTTACACAGGGGTATGGCCTCCGGGAACTTGGTAGCATAATCTATAACCACTAGGATGTACTCGTGTCCCCTGGCGGATTTTGGCAGGGGTCCTACGAGGTCCATAGCTATGCGTTCAAAGGGAGTCTCTATGATGGGGAGAGGAATCAAAGGGTTACGTAGGTGTGGCCGTGGAGCTGTACGTTGACATTGATCACACGTCCTACAATACCTGGCCACATCCCGGGTGACCCGGGGCTAATAGAATCTCTGCATGATTCTGTCAATAGTCTTGTCTCGTGCCAGGTGTCCTCCTAGGACGTGGGAATGGGCTAACTGTAGAACTGTATCCCTGTATGGCCTAGGCACCATTAGTAATTCCTGGTTTTCCCCCCTTTGTCGTACGACCCAGTATAAGAGACCCCGCCTGATTCCATAGTAAGGAAGAGGGGGCTCACCTGATCCGTCGACGTTCCTCCCGTCGATCACCTACACCTTCCTCATGGCCTCCCTTAGGTCTGGGTCTCTATGCTGCGAGGTGCTGAACTGTCCCTTTAATTCCTGGGGCAGGTCAACCTCGGTAGAGGGATGTGGAGGCTGTTCCACATCCCAATCAGGCGTGACCGAGGAGAATCCCTTCCAGGTTCCCTCCTCGGATGGAGCTTCAAATATATCCCTTAGCGCCTGGTTGCTCCTTCCTTCCTGCGTTGTGTATAACCCTTCACATGTGTCTTCATCGGTGGTTTCCTGGAATATCTGTCGTAAACGTTGGGTCGCTATTTCTTCCTCTGCTGCAGAGGACGAGGGCGGCTACGTCTCCTTGTAGGACTACTACCTCGGGCTTGGATTTTCTCTTCTTTCCTGTCCCCCTTCTTCCCGTGCATAACGTCATCTGCCGAAGCTCCTTATATAGGGGACAGTCTCTCCCAATCAATAATGGCACCTTCAGCTGGGGCACTTTCCCTGCCCTGACTGTACACCTTCCTTTTGGAGTGAGAATAGGCAGATTCACAGTGGGGTAATAGTGGGTGTCTCCATGGATACAGGATACGGCTACTTTGTCTGGTAGCAGTGTTGCGGAGGTCACCATCCGCTCCTCTACTAACGTAACCATACTTCCCGAGTCGAGAATAGCTACCACATCTTGTCCTTCAACTCGCACCGGAATCTCTGAGGCTGGGGCTATCTCTGCTAACCAACAGTGTTGATCCTGCCCCCTCAAAACGGGATGTGTGGGGGTAGGCAGTGATGACTCCGTGACCATGGGCTCATCCTTGCTAGGACATTGTGGGGCATAATGGTCGGGAGACTGACATTTATAACACCGACCCTGCTGTGTGGTGTCTGACTTCTCCCACCTCCGGGGGGGGGCTTGGACGTTTCGGTGGCGGGTGCGTCGTGGTACGGGATTGGAAGACTCCTTCCGTTCCTCCTTGTCACTTTTTAACAACTCCCCTGTAGACCGATATGTTTCCACCGCCTGGGCTATGTCGTCGGCTGACAACGGGTTGGCTTGCCCCACAACCCTTTTTAAGTCACTGGGTAATTCTCTCAATATCTTGTCCACTACGAGAGTCTCTATCACATGTCCTTCTCCCTTTCCAGGTTATAGCCACTGTTTCGTCAGTCGTATTAATGCGAAGATCTGGGCACGGACGGGTTGATCAGATGTATAGGTCCATTGACGGAACTTTACAGCCCTATCTCTGGCAGTCAGCTGGTACCGGGACAGGATCTCGGTTTTTAGTCGCCCATAGTCCGCAGCTTCGTGGGAATCCAGGTCAAAATAGGCTTCCTGAGCCACCCCGGTCAAAAGAGGGGCTAATGCGCTCGCCCATTCTGTGGGCGGCCACTCTTCCAAGGTGGCCATCCTTTCGAAGGTCATGAGGAAGGCCTCAATATCATCCTCCTTGGAGAGACGAGGTAAGATGGCGTGAGCAGCCGCTCTTGGCTTAACCCTAGGTTCTTCTCGTCGGCTCAGCTGTTGTTGCAGGAGTTCTATGGTTGTCTGCTGTGCCGTGATAAATTGTTGTAGTAGGGCGTTATCCATCGTTCTTGAATGGTTCCTCCGGGTCTACTGGAAGAATCTTGATTTACTCACTTATCCTTGTGTCACTCGTCCACTTAATCCCCGCATTTTCCACCAATGTGAGCGGACCAAGTAATTGGGCGTCACTCTAAAGCGGGAAGGTGGAATAAACGAGTCAGGAGTAGGTTTTCTTGATTGAACACACTTCTCTATTGAGGGCATTTGGTCAACACAAACACTCCAACATAATCAATGAAAATCTTCCAAGGAAAAACATAAATCTTCTTCTCCAGATGAAACAGGAACACAATAGGATTATCTTTAAACTACAACAAAAAGTCACGGGATTGTCACCGTCTTAGTGGTTCTTCCTGGATAGCTCCTCTCTCTCGGTGGCCATCTTCCAGAGATAGTTCCCCCCCCCTCTCTGCTGGTTCCATTCTCTCTCTTATATGGGAAGGAGAGTATGTCATTAGTACCGTCAGCTGTGCTTAATTGCCTCTGGTTACCTTGTCTCCCATGCCTTGTTGGGCTACTATCCATGAGCCCAGCCTGCCCTCTGGTGGTCCTTCCACAGTAGTGATATCACAGACTGAAAATGACCAAGAATCGCTACTGGCTTAGTATGAGAACGTGTTTGATGGTCTTGGATGTTTACCAGGAGAACACAAAATATGTAATGATGACAAAAATTACTCTAGTTGTGCATGCATGCAAAACATTCAATTTGCACTGAGGAAAAAGCTCAAGGAGGAACTCGCATGGAAAAGATGGACATCATCACAAAAATGGATGAACCTACAGACTGGTTATTGAGGTGAAAAAGAACGGCGATCTCAGGATATGCCTAGACCCGAGAGATCTCAACAAAGCAATCAAGAGTGAGATTTTCAAGTTGCCCACCAGAGAAGAGATAATGTGGCAGTTTGCTGGAGCAAAGTGGTTCAGTAAGCTTGATGCCTCATTAGGATTCTGGCAAATGAAGCTAGACGATGCAAGCTCAAGGCTATGCACATTCAACGCGCCTGAGGGCAGGTACAGATTTCTTCATCTACCATATAGGATTCTCTCAGTGCCAGAGGTCTACTACAAGACAATCCACAGCCAACCCCCAAGATGGCGTAGCAGTAAGACCTGTCGTGTCGTGTCGTGTCCCTTGTATATATCGTTTTTTTTTTTTTTGCATATTTTTCTTCGCATATCTTATAAAACATTCTACTAAACCTCAGCTTCTAAATACTCTCCTCACCCAATGTAGCTATTTTTCCTAAAGTATTTATATTTACTTCGAACCCGGAAGCCCTCAACTGAAGCTAGCCAGCTAACTACCAGCTATGCTAGCGGTCTTCAGCTAACCGGTCATCAGCTAACCTTTAGCTCGGAAAGCTCTCACCAGTTCGAACAACGCGACTCTAACCAGAGCATAACGGACCTGTTTATTTTTTTATCCCCGGATTCCCACCGCAAATGGAAAATTTTTCAGCTGGATCTTCACAACTAGCTATCTAGCTAAACCGCAACCCCGGATGATTTCTCCTGGCTAGCGTTTCCACCCACTTAGCTTGAAGCTAGCCTGGCCAGAGCCCCTGTGCTACCACCGAAGCATACTCCTGGGCTACAATATCCGGACCCACGACCGGTCTATCGATGTCACCGCATGAAGAGTAATAAACAGACTCACCCCATCGCGACGTCCCCCAAAGGCTAACTTTCTAGCCCTTGCTATCTCCTTGCTTGCTAATTCGGCCTGCTAACTGCTAGCTTGTTTAGCCCCGGTCCGCTAACTGCTACCTTGTTTACCCCCGGCCTACTAACTGTTAGCTTGTTAGCACAGGCCTGCTAACCGTCTGAATCGCCGCGTCCCAAACACTCACTGGACCCATATTTACACCTTCCGGTAACCTGCCTCACCCAATGTGATACGGAATCGCTATTATTTTTAATTTTTAAAACACACTCAAGAACCTCCAGAAGCTAACCAGCTAACTAGCTACAAGCTATTTAGTCATTGTTCGTTTTTTTTAACCTGGATAACACTCGCCAGTCCAGCTTCCCTGCCCCATCCACCGCTGCCCCCTGGACACTGATCACTTGGCTACGTGCTGATGCACGCTGGACTGTCCATTAATCACGGTACTCCATTCTGCTTGTTTATGTTTTATCTGTCGGCCCCGTTGCCTAGTCAACGCCATTTTACCTGCTGTTGTTGTGCTAGCTGATTAGCTGTTGTTGTCTCACCTACTGTTTTAGCTAGCTCTCCCAATTCAACACCTGTGATTACTGTATGCCTCACTGTATGTCTCTCTCAAATGTCAATATGCCTTGTATACTGTTGTTCAGGTTAGTTATCATTGTTTTAGTTCACAATGGAGCCCCTAGTTCCACTCTTCATACCCCTGATACCTCCTTTGTCCCACCTCCCACACATGCGGTGACCTCACCCATTACAACCAGCATGTCCAGAGATACAACCTCTCTCATCATCACCCAGTGCCTGGGCTTACCTCCGCTGTACCCGCACCCCACCATACCCCTGTCTGCGCATTATGCCCTGAATATATTCTACCATGCCCAGAAACCTGCTCCTCTTATTCTCTGTCCCCAACGCTCTAGGCGACCAGTTTTGATAGCCTTTAGCCGCACCCTCATACTACTCCTTCTCTGTTCCGCGGATGATGTGGAGGTAAACCCAGGCCCTGCATGTCCCCAGGCACCCTCATTTGTTGACTTCTGTGATCGAAAAAGCCTTGGTTTCATGCATGTCAACATCATGTCAACACCTCTTCCCTAAGTTTGTTTTACTCACTGCTTTAGCACAGGAGTTGGAGTTGCAGGGGGAGGAGGGGGAGGAGTTGCAGTCTACTGCAGAGATGTCATACAGTAATGTCATACTTTCCAGGTCCATACCCAAACAGTGTGAACTACTAATTTTGAAAATTACTCTCTCCAGAAATAAGTCTCTCACTGTTGCCGCCTGCTACCGACCCCCCTCAGCTCCCAGCTGTGCCCTGGACACCATTTGTGAATCACCCCCCATCTAGCTTCAGAGTTTGTTCTGTTAGGTGACCTAAACTGGGATATGCTTAACACCCTGGCAATCCTACAATCTAAGCTAGATGCCCTCAATCTCACACAAATCATCAAGGAACCCACCAGGTACAACCCTAACTCTGTAAACAAGGGCACCCTCATAGACGTCATCCTGACCAACTGGCCCTCCAAATACACCTCCGCTGTCTTCAACCAGGATCTCAGCGATCACTGCCTCATTGCCTGTATCCGCTACGGAGCCGCAGTCAAACGACCACCCCTCATCACTGTCAAACGCTCCCTAAAACCCTTCTGTGAGCAGGCCTTTCTAATCGACCTGGCCCGGGTATCCTGGAAGGACATTGACCTCATCCCGTCAGTTGAGGATGCCTGGTCATTCTTTAAAAGTAACTTCCTCACCATTTTAGATAAGCATGCTCCGTTCAAAAAATGCAGAACTAAGAACAGATACAGCCCTTGGTTCACTCCAGACCTGACTGCCCTCGACCAGCACAAAAACATCCTGTGGCGGACTGCAATTGCATCGAATAGTCCCCGCGATATGCAACTGTTCAGGGAAGTCAGGAACCAATACACGCAGTCAGTCAGGAAAGCTAAGGCCAGCTTCTTCAGGCAGAAGTTTGCATCCTGTAGCTCCAACTCCAAAAAGTTCTGGGACACTGTGAAGTCCAGGGAGAACAAGAGCACCTCCTCCCAGCTGCCCACTGCACTGAGGCTAGGTAACATGGTCACCACCGATAAATCCATGATTATCGAAAACTTCAACAAGCATTTCTCAACGGCTGGCCATGCCTTCCGCCTGGCTACTCCAACCTCGGCCAACAGCTCCGCCCCCCCCGCAGCTACTCGCCCAAGCCTCTCTAGGTTCTCCTTTACCCAAATCCAGATAGCAGATGTTCTGAAAGAGCTGCAAAACCTGGACCCGTACAAATCAGCTGGGCTTGACAATCTGGACCCTCTATTTCTGAAACTATCCGCCGCCATTGTCGCAAGCCCTATTACCAGCCTGTTCAACCTCTCTTTCATATCGTCTGAGATCCCCAAGGATTGGAAAGCTGCCGCAGTCATCCCCCTCTTCAAAGGGGGAGACACCCTGGACCCAAACTGTTACAGGCCTATATCCATCCTGCCCTGTCTATCTAAGGTCTTCGAAAGCCAAGTCAACAAACAGGTCACTGACCATCTCGAATCCCACCATACCTTCTCCGCTGTGCAATCTGGTTTCCGAGCCGGTCACGGGTGCACCTCAGCCACACTCAAGGTACTAAACGATATCATAACCGCCATCGATAAAAGACAGTACTGTGCAGCCGTCTTCATCGACCTTGCCAAGGCTTTCGACTCTGTCAATCACCATATTCTTATCGGCAGACTCAGTAGCCTCGGTTTTTCGGATGACTGCCTTGCCTGGTTCACCAATTACTTTGCAGACAGAGTTCAGTGTGTCAAATCGGAGGGCATGCTGTCCGGTCCTCTGGCAGTCTCTATGGGGGTGCCACAGGGTTCAATTCTCGGGTCGACTCTTTTCTCTGTATATATATCAATGATGTTGCTCTTGCTGTGGGCGATTCCCTGATCCACCTCTACGCAGACGACACCATTCTATATACTTCCGGCCCGTCCTTGGACACTGTGCTATCTAACCTCCAAACGAGCTTCAATGCCATACAACACTCCTTCCGTGGCCTCCAACTGCTCTTAAACGCTAGTAAAACCATATGCATGCTTTTCAACCGATCGCTGCCTGCACCCGCATGCCCGACTAGCATCACCACCCTGGATGGTTCCGACCTTGAATATGTGGACATCTATAAGTACCTAGGTGTCTGGCTAGACTGTAAACTCTCCTTCCAGACTCATATCAAACATCTCCAATCAAATCAAGAGTCGGCTTTCTATTCCGCAACAAAGCCTCCTTCACTCACGCCGCCAAACTTACCCTAGTAAAACTGACTATCCTACCGATCCTCGACTTCGGCGATGTCATCTACAAAATTGCTTCCAACACTCTACTCAGCAAACTGGATGCAGTTTATCACAGTGCCATCCGTTTTGTCACTAAAGCACCTTATACCACCCACCACTGCGACTTGTATGCTCTAGTCGGCTGGCCCTCGCTACATATTTGTCGCCAGACCCACTGGCTCCAGGTCATCTACAAGTCCATGCTAGGTAAAGCTCTGCCTTATCTCAGTTCACAGGTCACGATGGCAACACCCATCCGTAGCACGCGCTCCAGCAGGTGTATCTCACTGATCATCCCTAAAGCCAACATCTCATTTGGCCGCCTTTCGTTCCAGTACTCTGCTGCCTGTGACTGGAACGAATTGCAAAAATCGCTGAAGTTGGAGACTTTTACCTCCCTCACCAACTTCAAACATCTGCTATTTGAGCAGCTAAACGATCGCTGCAGCTGTACATATTCTATTGGTAAATAGCCACCCATTTTCACCTACCTCATCCCCATACTGTTTTTATTTATTTACTTTTCTGCTCTTTTGCACACCAATATCTCAACCTGTACATGACCATCTGATCATTTATCACTCCAGTGTTAATCTGCAAAATTGTAATTATTCGCCTACCTCCTCATGCCTTTTGCACACAATGTATATAGACTCCCCTTTTTTTCTACTGTGTTATTGACTTGTTAATTGTTTACTCCATGTGTAACTCTGTGTTGTCTGTTCACACTGCTATGCTTTATCTTGGCCAGGTCGCAGTTGCAAATGAGAACTTGTTCTCAACTAGCCGACCTGGTTAAATAAAGGTGAAATAAAAATAAAATAAAATAAACATTCCTGGAGTGGAGACCATGATGGATGACATCATCGTCTCTGGGTTCCACAAAAGAAGAACACGCCGCGAGAGTGAGACAAGTGCTGGACCGGACACGGAAAGTCAACCTAAAACTAAACAAGGACAAATGCGAGTTTGGTGTGAAAACACTTACCTTCGTAGGAGATGTACTTTCAGAGGACGGAGTCAAACCAGACCTGAGGAAAACATCAGCCATCAACAACATGGAGCGCCTGAAGAACAAGGACGACTTGAGACGCTTCATGTGCATGATCACCTACCTTGCAAAGTTCATACCTCGCCCCACTCAGATGTCTTCTGGAACAGAAAAATGAATGGGAATGGTCCCATGAACAGGAAAACTGCTTCAGAAACCTAAAGAAGACAATCACAGTAGAGCCAGTGCTCAGGTTCTATGATCCAGAGAAAAGCACAAGGATTTCTGCAGATGCGTCACAGTTTGGCCTGGGAGCAGTTCTTCTGCAACAGCATGACGACACATGGCAACCCATCGCTTATGCATCCAGTGCCTTGACAGGCCCAGAGACAAGGTATGCACAAATAGAGAAAGAACTGCTGGCGAGCACTTCGAAGTAGAAACTGACCACAAACCATCGGTGTCAATCATGTCTAAGCCACTGAATGATTGTCCAATGAGAATCCAGAGAATGTGGATCAGACTGCAAAAGTATGATGTGAAGATGATCTATACCCCGGGAAAGTTCATGTTTGCCGCCAACACTCTTTCTCGAGCAGTCAACAAGAAAGAGAGCTTCGACACACAGAAGAAAGAGAGCTTCGACACTCAGAAAAACACTGAGATTCAGGGCTACGTCGACAAGATCGTAGCATCACCTCCTGTGTCTTCTGAGAGAATGGAGCAGTTCAAAAGAGAGAATGCAGCTGACCAAACAATGACAGAGTTGAAAGAAACAACACTTATAGGATGGCCCACACAGAAAAACAACTGTCCAAGGGGAATACAGGATTACTGGATGTGCAGAGCAGAGCTCACGGTTGTGGATGACATAGTGTTCAAAGGCAACAAGATTGTCATTCCCATGACACTACGCAAAGAAATGCTACAGAAAATACACGAGGGCCACTTGGGTGAGGAAAAATGCAAACGACGAGCACGAGAAGTAATGTACTGGCCAAGAATGAACCAGGAAATCAGCCAGACCACTGCTTCATGTGAACTGTGTTTGACCTACAGGCCAAAGCAGCAAGCAGAGCCGCTAATGCCTCATCAAGTACCCAACAGACCCTACTACAAAGTTGAGTTTACCTTTTTGACTGCAATGGCAAAAGTCACATTGTCGTTACTGACTACTACTCAAACTACCCTGAAGTAGCAACACTGCCAACTACCTCCAGCAAAGCTGTAATCACCTACCTGAAATCAGTCTTTGCAAGACATGGGGTTGCGTCTGAACTGTACTCGGACAATGGCCCGCAGTTCTCAAGTTCCGAAATCCGATCATTCACTAAAGACTGGGGAATCCAACACAACACCTCCAGCCCCAACTACCAAAGGTCCAACGGCTTAGCAGAGAGTTCAGTCAAAATTGTGAAAGTTCTGATGAAAAAGGCACACGATGGAAAGGAGGGTTTCCTAAAAAATCTGACGATCTACCGCAGCGCACTGCTGCCGAACGGACTTTCAAACTCGCAAAGGAAAAACAGAAAGACAAACAAAAACAGCGACACGACAAAAGTGCAAGACACTTACCTGAACTGAAACCTGGAGATCATGTACGACTCTGAGACATCACGAATCAAATCAAATCAAATTTATTTATATAGCCCTTAGTACATCAGCTGATATCTCAAAGTGCTGTACAGAAACCCAGCCTAAAACCCCAAACAGCAAGCAATGCAGGTGTAGAAGCACGGTGGCTAGGAAAAACTCCCTAGAAAGGCCAAAACCTAGGAAGAAACCTAGAGAGGAACCAGGCTATGTGGGGTGGCCAGTCCTCTTCTGGCTGTGCCGGGTGGAGATTATAACAGAACATGGCCAAGATGTTCAAATGTTCATAAATGACCAGCATGGTCCAATAATAGTAAGGCAGAACAGTTGAAACGCAGCAGCACAGGTGGACTGGGGAAAGCAAGGAGTCATCATGTCAGGTAGTCCTGGGGCATGGTCCTAGGGCTCAGGTCCTCCGAGAGAGAGAAAGAAAGAGAGAAAGAGAGAATTAGAGAGAGCACACTTAAATTCACACAGGACACCGAATAGGACAGGAGAAGTACTCCAGATATAACAAACTGACCCTAGCCCCCCGACACAAACTACTGCAGCATAAATACTGGAGGCTGAGACAGGAGGGGTCAGGAGAGACACTACAGGAACCTGGATGCAGCAAGGGTGTGTGCAGAGAGAAGTTGCACCGCGATCCTATGAGATGCAAACAGAGCATGGATCCCGGTTTGTCATTATACGAGGAACAAACATAACAATTAGTTGTTTAATCGCTCTGCAATAGCTAATATATAGGCGTCCTCCGCAAATACACAGGAAATAATGGAGAGTCATTATTATTTTACTTGAAATAAATTGAGTGAACTGAGTGAATTCACTCAGTGGTGTAAAAGAACCCTGCTGTTGCTGTTAATTACCACAGTTGCGAGTGATTGAGATATTTTTACTGTGTGTACATTAAAACACTAAAAACCTAGCCAATCATTATCATATTTCCCATCATGCTTTATTGCAGTTAGATTTGTATAATTGTTTGTTTCAATTTCTGGGTGTTTTGCATGTACATTGATTGATTAATGAATCTTATGCAACACATATATAAATAGCATACATTTTTCAAAACTAATCCAATCGGTAGGTTGACATATTGCACCCGGTACTGAAATGATTGTTCCAGTTTAGATGGTTTTGGTAGTCTCATTTATTCATCTTTCTAACCCTGGCAGTCATTCTGAATGCAGGTTGTGGATTAATAAAATATATAGTTCTTCAATAACCACACAATAGAAATTTAGCATTACTAATTTAGCCTGATGTGGCCAGCAAACCAGGAGTTTCAGGCTGTGGTATTAGGGTTACAATAGCATTTTTCTGTGTTTGGTGAGTTAATTTAATCCTTGGCAGATTTCTTTCTCTCTCTCGGAGGACCTGAGCCCTAGGACCATGCCTCAGGACTACCTGACATGATGACTCCAGTCAATTTATGTAGTATTGAGTCAGAGTTCACTTGTAATGACACTGATAGGACTAAAGGTGACTGGGCGTGGTCTGAGTGGGGAGAAGAAGAACTACCTGTTCTTGGCAGATAGGTGTCATGACGTTTGCCTGGGGAGTAGGTTTATGACAGTCATAAATACCTCTTCCCCCCTTTTTCCTCTCTCTACCCTACTGATGTTACATTTGCAAAACCCTTTGGTTTAACATAGAGATTCTGGGAACATCAGAAGGTGGGGGGGGAAATGAACTATATTCTGGTAATCCGACCAGCTGAACATATGCGGTGGTACTTAATGAATATGATGTCAGTTCGGTTGTCATCTGAGACATTGTCATCAATGATAAGATGACAAACTCTACAGTGGAAAGTCTACACATCAGTTATCGGATTCACATGGAATTGTTGTTCAATTTAAATGTTTGAATGTGAAATTATTTGTGATGCGATGAAATGTGATTTTAGCTTCCAGAATGTGAGATTTGGGTTTTCATAAAATAAGGCTCTGCTCAAACTGTGGCCCGCCCCTGTGAAGAAACATGAACTATAAAACTTTTAAAACACGCCCTCCTCTCACTTCCTATATAAACCCTTGACGACAATATAACCTCCTGTTCCGAGGACGTGAGGACGACGGTCCGATGTCAGAATGGTTCAGATAATAACTAGAGAACGGAGCCAACATCAGCGTGAGCTTTGGTTGCGAATGGTATGAACTTTGAACTCTATTCACTACAGAAGTGATACCTCCTGTCACGGCTTCTATGAGTAGTGGGTGGAGAAGTCAGGCGCAGAGAGCAGGGTAGTTCACAAGATGTGGATTTTATTTTCCAAATCCCAGCGAGACGGTGACGCCACACACACAAGGGCGCGTAAAGACCCAGTCCAAACAACAGGATGAAACTGAACGGAAAAATAAATACCACAAAATAATCACACACCATAAACAGAAAAACAAGCCCGCACAAAAGCCGGCGGGCCTACTGGGTTTAAATAGCCCACAACCACAACCTAAACACAAAACAGGTGCAACTAATCAGACACAACTAAATGAAACAGAAAAGGGGATCGTGGTGTAACGGTTTTCTTTGCTTGAAGGAGAGGCGGACCAAAATGCGGCGTGGTAAGTGTCCATGGTTCTTTTAATACGTAAATGTACACATGAACAACTGACTACAAAAACAACGACTACAGAAACTTGAAAACCCAAAACAGCCCTATCTGGTGCAAACACAGAGACAGGAACAATCACCCACAAACACACAGTGAAACCCAGGCTACCTAAATATGGTTCCCAATCAGAGACAATGACTAACACCTGCCTCTGATTGAGAACCATATCAAGCCAGACATAGAAATAGACAAACAAGACATCCAACATAGAATGCCCACTCAGATCACACCCTGACCAACCAAAACATAGAAACATACAAAGCAAACTATGGTCAGGGTGTGACAGGTGGCAGCTAGTAGGCCGGCGACGACGACCGCCGAGCGCCACCCGAACAGGAAGAGGCACCATCTTCGGTGGGATTCGTGACACCTCCTAGACGTTGAGTTAGCAACAGCCGCTGCAAACTAGGGTTAGGAAGGAACAGACAGAGTATCCCGTCTACCACACAACGACGTTACTACAACGTATTCAATTTACCAGCAGATACATTCTTCAAGTATATAAATAATTAAACCCAATTTTGTATTGCTGATTCAACTTGTTAGCCAGGGTTCATGCAGATAACTACGAATGTACAACTTTCAGATGAGACTGAATTAAGATGAAGATTAATATTGACTGCTATTGATGTAAAATATTACTAGGTCTTTAAGAGATAATTCGGAAGATAGGAGCTCTATAAATATTATTTTGTGGTGCCCGACTCTCTAGTTAATTACATTTACATGATTAGCTCAATCAGGTAATATTAATTACGGAGAAATAATTTTATAGAATAGCATGTCATATCACTTAATCCGGCATAGCCAAAGACACAACAGAGGTTTGGAACTCTTTGTTATTTTTCTGTTAAAAATCTTAGTGATCCCTCCCCACGCCAATCCCTTTAGCGGGATTGATTCGACAACATCCAGTGAAATTGCAGAGCGCCAAATTCAAACTACAGAAATATCAATATTCAACATTCATGAAAATATAAGTGTAATACATCAAAATAAATCTGAATTTCTTGTTAATCCAGCATACAGATTATATGGATGATCTAGCTACCACCGCTAACACAGTATAATACTACAGATGATATGGATGACCAACAGACTACACTTATGATCACATACCATATCAACCATCCATCATCTCCTGGGAATGGTTTGATGTGTCTATGAGTGCAAACAAACTGAGGAACACACACATACACACATGCACGCAAATGCACATGGGGGCACGCACGCACACATATACAATACATACACACACTTGCGTCCTGTGGTGTAGATGAACGAGCCTCTCTATCCCTTTCTGTCTGAGCTGATTTATATTCTGCGATCAGGGTCTACCGCAGGCTCAGACAATTTTCAATTTACTCCCTGCCAGGCAGAAAAGTGGAGCCCTCTACATTGGGTTTGTGTTAGCCACAACACTGAAGTCCATACATTACAGTGTCATTCAACAAATATTTTGGGTAGGTGTAGAAGGAGGATGGATCTCTCTCTCTGTGTTTGTGTGTTGTGTGCAAGAGAGAAAGGGAGGGAGAGGGATGAAGGGGGAGAGAGAGGGAGAGAGAGAGAGATGTGCATTTGTTTCTGTGGTGTATTTGTTCCTATTCTAATTGCGTTTGTACCATCTCCCCTTGTATCCAATGGAGAGAGTGTGGATGTGAAACCACATTTAAATAGCTAACTATTAATTGAGAGACTGTGCTGGATCTGGGACATGTCAAGAGCAACGAGGGCATGCTTGAAAATCCATTATTTCTGGCTTTTAAATATGGTACCATGACAACAACATGCAGTCTATTAGCAGCGTGAGTGAAGTTCAGACCAAACTTTGTGTGATGTTTCTTTGGGGGGGGGTATATCAGCTTTAATATTGCAGATATATTGTGGTTTCTATAAATGTAAATGTCTGCATCATTTCCAATTCTCTTCGATCATAATCACAGTCGTGTATATTCCCCCCCAAGCAGACACATCGACAGCCCTGAAAGAACTTAATTAGACTCTATGTAAAGTGGAAACCACATATCCTGAGGCTGCATTTAGTGTAGCTGGGGATTTTAACAAGGCTAATCTGAAAACAAGGCTCCCCAAATTCTATCAGCATATCGATTGTGCTACCAGGGCTGGCAAAACCCTAGATCAATGTTATTCTAAATTCCGCAACGCATATAAGGACCTCCCCCGCCCTACCTTCGGAAAAGCTGGCCACGACTCCATTTTGTTGCTCCCAACCTACAGACAGAAACTAAAACAGAAAGCACCCGCGCTCACGTCTGTTCAACGCTGGTCCGACCAATCGGATTCCACGCTTCAAGATTGCTTTGATCACGTGGACTGGGATATGTGCCGCATAACATCGAACAACAACATTGACGAATACGCTGATTCGGTGAGCGAGTTTATTAGCCAGTGCATCAGTGATGTTGTACCCATAGCGTCTATTAAAACATTCCCCAACCAGAAACCGTGGATTGATGGCAGCATTCGCGGAAAACTGAAAGCGCGAACCACTGCTTTTAATCAGGGCAAGGTGACCGGAAACATGACCGAATACGAACAGTGTAGCTATTCCCTCCGCAAGGCAATCAAACAAGCTAAGCGTCAGCATAGAGACAAAGTGGAGTCGCAATTCAACGGCTCAAACAGGTATGTGGCAGGGTCTACAGTCAATCACGGACTACAAAAGAAAAACCAGCCCCGTCGCGGACCACGATACCTTGCTCCCAGACAGACTAAACAACTTTTTTGCTCGCTTTGAGGACAATACAGTGCCACCGACATGGCCCTCTACCAAAACCTGCAGGCTCTCCTTCACTGTAGCCAACGTGAGCAAAACATTTAAACGTGTTAACCCTCGCAAGGCTGCAGGCCCAGACAGCATCCTCGGCTGCGTCCTCAAGGCATGCACAGAGCAGCTGGCTGGTGTGTTTACAGACATATTCAATCAATTCTTATCCCAGTCTGCTGTTCCCACATGCTTCAAGAGGTCCACCATTGTTCCTGTTCCCAAGAAAGCTAAGGTAACTGAGCTAAATGATTACCGCCCTGTAGCACTCACTTCCGTCATCATGAAGTGCTTTGAGAGACTTGTCAAGGACCATATCACCTCCACCCTACCTGACACCCTAGACCCACTCCAATTTTACAGCCCCAATAGGTCCACAGACGACGCATTCACCATCACACTGCACACTGCCCTAACCCATCTGGACAAGAGGAATACCTATGTAAGAATACTGTTCATCGATTACAGCTCAGCATTTAACTTCTTGGTGACTGGAGTAGCTTGGATGAATAAGGTGCCCAGAGTAAACATCCTAATACTCAGCCATAAAAGCTAGAATATGCATATAATTAGTATATTTGGATAGAAAACACACTGAAGTTTCTAAAACGGTTTGAATGATGTCTGTGAGTATAACAGAACTCAAAAGGCAGGCGAAAACCTGAGAACAAATCCAACCAGGAAGTGGGAAATCTGAGGTTTGGTCGTTTTTCAACTCATTCCCTATTGAAGATACAGTGGGATATTGGTCATGTTGCGCCTCCTACGGCTTCCACTAGATGTCAACAGTCTTTACAAACTTGTTTGAGGCTTCTACTGTAAAGGAGGGGCTCATAATTCACAACAGTATCTCGGACCTGCCTGGTGTGTTCCTTGTTCTTCATGATGCTCTCTGCGCTTTTAACGGACCTCTGAGACTATCACAGTGCAGGTGCATTTATACGGAGACTTGATTACACACAGGTGGATTGTATTTATCATCATTAGTCATTTAGGTCAACATTGGATCATTCAGAGATCCTCACTGAACTTCTGGAGAGAGTTTGCTGCACTGAAAGTAAAGGGGCTGAATAATTTTGCACACCCAATTTTTCCGTTTTTGATTTGTTAAAAAAGTTTGAAATATCCAATAAATGTCGTTCCACTTCATGATTGTGTCACACTTGTTGTTGATTCTTCACAAAAAAATACAGTTTTATATCTTTATGTTTGAAGCCTGAAATGTGGCAAAAGGTCGCAAAGTTCAAGGGGGCCGAATACTTTCGCAAGGCACTGTATAAAGGAAAGCCTTCCCAGAAGAGTGGAGGCTGTTATAGCAGCAAAGTGGGGACCCAACTCCATATTAATGCCAATGATTTTGGAATGAGATGTTCGACGAGCAGGTGTCCACATATTTTCCACTCTCAAATCGAAAGGTGTAGGCAGGAAAATAGGTAAACTGGGATATAACTCAAGTTAGTTACATTTTTGCTGACTTTCTATTAAAATGTATTGTAGTGAGCTAATTTCTCTCCTTCGGGATATGAATTCTGAGGATGTCCACATCACTGTCAGACCATTTTATCGGTAAACTACACAGTAATTTAAAATTTGTATTGTTTAGTGATCCAATGTGTAATATAGTACATTAATCATAATTTGGTTGTAATCCAGACAAGTTAGGAAAATTATATAGATCATCTATGAGGCTTTTGAGAGATCCAAATTGTGGATTTAGAAGAAAACATGATTCATCAGCGTACAATGACACCTTTGTTATTAAGCCCTGGATTTCTAACCCCTTGAAATTATTGTTGTATCTGATTTCAATAGCTGACATTTCGATTGCCAAAATAAATAGATATGCCGATAGTGGACAACCTTGTCTTACAGTTTAATACTTTCTGAGAGGTAGCCATTATTTACTATTTTACATCTAGTGTTACTATATATAACTTTAACCCATTGTATAGAGATTGTCCAAAATGAACATTTTCCAGGCATTTGCAGTGCCTTCAGAAACTATTCAGACCCCTTGACTTTATCCAAATTCTGTTACGTTACAGCCTTTTTTTGAAATTGATTAAATAGTTTTTCCCCTCATCAATTTACACACAATACCCCATAATGACGAGGCAAAAATAAGTTTAGAAATTCTTGCTAATTTATTACAAATAAAAAATGAAAATATCACTTTTACATAAGCATTCAGACCCTTTACTCAGTACTTTGTTGATACAGCTTTGTCCTGAGCTCTCTGGAGCAGGTTTTCATCAAGGATCTCCGTTCATCTTCATCTCAATCCTGACTAGTCTCCCAGTCCCTGCCGCTGAAAAACATCTCCACAGCATGATGCTGCAACCACCGTGCTTCACCTTAGAGATGGTGCCAGGTTTCCTCTAGACTTGACGGTTGGCATTCAGGCCAAAGTGTTCAATCTTGGCTTCATTACACCAGAAAACGTTGTTTCTCATGGTCTGAGAGTCTTTAGGTGCCTTTTGGCAAACTCCAAGCGGGCTGTCATGTGCCTTTTACTGAGGAGTGGCTTCTGTCTGGCCACTCTATGATAAAGGCCTGATTGGGGGAGTGCTACAGAGATAGTTGTCCTTCTGAAAGTTTCTCCCATCTCCACAGAGGAACTTCAGGAGCTCTGTCAAGATTGACCATCGGGTTCTTGGTCACCTCCCTGACCAAGGCCCTTCTCCACTGATTGCTCAGTTTGGCCTGGTGGCTGGCTCTAGGAAGAGCCTCGGGTGTTCCAAACTTCTTTCATTTAAGAATGTTGGAGGCCACTGTGTTATTGGGGACCTTCAATGCTGCAGACCTTTTTTGGTACCCTTCCCCAGATCTGTGCCTCGACACAATCCTGTCTTGGAGCTCTACGGACAATTAATTGGACTTCATGGCTTATTTTTTTTCTGACGCTCTATCAACTGTGGGACCTTGTATAGACTGGTGTGTGCAAACAAACAATTTCGAGTCACATAGCAAAGGGTCTGAATACTTGTGTAAATAAGGTAATTCTGTTTTGAATGTTTAATACATTTGTCCCTTTTAGAATAAGGTTGTAACATAATACAATGTGGAATAAGTCAAGGGGTCTAAAAACGTTCCGAATACACTGTATATATAAATTCCAATCGTACTTTATCAAAAGCCTTTTCAAAGTCAGGTATGAATGCCAGGCCTGGTTTCCCAGGTTTCCCCACTGTTTTATTATCTCCAGTGTATTTTCCATGTAAAAAAAGATTAGCATAAATAATATCTGAATATACATTTTCATTTCAATATCGGTCCTCTGAGTGCATCAAAAAAGGTTTGATATAGCTCAATTGGTACACCATCCAGCCCTGAAGTTTTCCTGTACGTAAAGGCTTTAATTGCATCAAGAAGTTCCTCTTCTGTAATTTGGCCTTCACATGAGTTTTTCTGTACAGCTGTTAATTCTACATTATTATTATTTTTTAAATCCTTTAAATTAACTTCAGTTAGTGGACATGGAGGAGACTGAAATGAAAACATATGCTTGAAAACATTTTTTTATTGCTATCTACAGTATCTGTACTGTTAGTACCTCTATTTCCTTTGTTGATATGAACTCTTTTGACCTAAATTGATTTTGTTTTAAAGATTAGTATTGAATTGAAATGGCCTCTAAAGGCACACTTAAAAGGGCCTCATACGATAAGGGGATCTGCTGTTCCTATGTTATGTTGGAAAAAGTCAGTTATAAATTCTTCTATCCTCGTTAAAAACAAGTTGTCATCCAATAGGCTTATATTAAATGTCCAATATCCTCGCCCACGTGGAAATTCTGTAAGAGTAATGTATATGTCAATAATTTGATGGTGCGACCACATTCTGTTCCCTAACAACACGTTTGAAACTTTTGGTACCAGCGAGAATTACATAAAAAAGTAGTCAAGAGGACAAGCTTGATTGAGCCTCTGCCATGTATATCTCACTAGGTCAGGATAATTAAGCCTCCATATATCCATGATATTAGGGATTTCCTTGCGTGATGTGTTTGGACGCTGCTGATGGACATAATGTCAGCCTTTTAGCACCTCTCTTTATCAATTCACACTGCTGACGACGGATGTGAACACTCATAGACAGAGAGAGGAGGGAATAGAAGAGAACGAGAAAGGAGGTGCCTGCTGTGAATTAAAGCGAGATGGAGAGAGGGAGAAAGAGGGAGGACAAGAGACGAGAGAGGGAGAGAGGTGGCTGTTTGTGAGTAAAATTGAGACATAAAGAGGTAAAAAATAGAAAGTGAGAGAGGGAGAAAGGGAAAGAGGTGACGGCTGGGTATTAAATCAAGATGAATGCGCTCTCCCTGTTACAGGAAATAAGAGTAGCTCAGAACGTGACAACATCAGTGAAGCTGTCGTCTGGCGGAAGGAAATAAACTGAACGTAATGTACTGAGGCACAGACACATTTTTATTAGCTTCCAGGTATCTGTAGACATGCCAGACAGAAAACAGCCTTTTAGCTGTTTAAAACTATCAGAACAGTCCAATTAGGATACAGACATATTGTTTGGATCTAAGAACACAAATCAAATGTCATCATCCAAATTTTCTTCAACTGTATCTTCTGCCCCTAACCTATATCCATCAATCCCTCCATCTCTACCCCCCCGCCCCCACCACCTCTCAATGAGGGGATTCGATTAAGCTGGCCCGGATTGAACTGGGCTTTGGTCCGTCAATGTTGTCATTAGCATGAATATATGTTTGAATTTCCAAACATGGTTTCATTGGGAATGCAGACAAAAAGTTCTTATCAAAAGCATTCCCTTTTGCATGTGAAAACACAGAATTCTACTCATTACTCCACGTGCTTAACCTATGTCACTTTTGTTTTGTTTTCCCGTTGGCCAGACAGGGCACCCGGCTCATACCCAGGAGGAGTTCCAAAACAAATGCAATCGAATGCAATCACGTTTCACGAAGTGCAAACTCCACCCACTCGGCGACCCGGGTCAGCTTTATTGAATTTCACTCTACCCGTACACACCCCAGCTGTCGGCTGGTATGTGTCATCCTCACCTAATTATACCGGTTGTTAATTGGAGCCTGTCAGGTGTTGCGATGAGCCGCACGCAAGTTTCCCGGAATTGGGACAGGAGGTAATAGAATGTCTGGAAATAGAACCTCTGTTGAGCTACGAGATCATAGTCATCATATTGCTTCTGTCACCAGGTGTAACTGTCTTTGTGAGTTTGACATAAGGCATTGGTAACACTGCGTGACACCTGTTTATTGACATTCATAGAGAACATAGAGAATTGTAACATGTTCAATGCAAAGTTGGAACAGAGTGTAAAGGGTATTACAAGTTACAAGTTTTATATTGATAGTAAATACAAATATATACGCGTATATATCCTTACAAATGCAACTACATGTAATCTACGTAATCCCCGAAAGTAATTATTTATCATAAGAGAACCATAAACAATAACTAGTAATGCTGCACACTCCAAGAAAGGTTCAAATCTCACCTTTCTGGTAAAATAGTTAGAAAATGGTAAGGTGTAGTACCTTCTGAGGTCACAAGCTCAAGCACAGTGCAAATATGATACAAATATGAAAATATGAAACATTTTATTTGATGTATTTCCTATTCAACAAAACTGTATGAATAAAGCTTGAAATGACTTACATGCTTTCTCAATATACACTGCTCAAAAAAATAAAGGGAACACTTAAACAACACAATGTAACTCCAAGTCAATCACACTTCTGTGAAATCAAACTGTCCACTTAGGAAGCAACACTGATTGACAATAAATTTCACATGCTGTTGTACAAATGGAATAGACAACAGGTGGAAATTATAGGCAATTAGCAAGACACCCCCAATAAAGGAGTGGTTCCGTAGGTGGGGACCACAGACCACTTCTCAGTTCCTATGCTTCCTGGCTGATGTTTTGGTCACTGTTGACTGCTGGCGGTGCTTTCACTCTGGTGGTAGCATGAGACGGAGTCTACAACCCACACAAGTGGCTCAGGTAGTGCAGCTCATCCAGGATGGCACATCAATGCGAGCTGTGGCAAGAATGTTTGCTGTGTCTGTCAGCGTAGTGTCCAGAGCATGGAGGCGCTACCAGGAGACATGCCAGTACATCAGGAGACGTGGAGGAGGCCGTAGGAGGGCAACAACCCAGCAGCAGGACCGCTACCTCCGCCTTTGTGCAAGGAGGAGCAGGAGGAGCACTGCCAGAGCCCTGCAAAATGACCTCCAGCAGGCCACAAATGTGCATGTGTCTGCTCAAACGGTCAGAAACAGACTCCATGAGGGTGGTATGAGGGCCCGACGTCCACAGGTGGGGGTTGTGCTTACAGCCCAACACCGTGCAGGACGTTTGCCATTTGCCAGAGAACACCAAGATTGGCAAATTCGCCACTGGCGCCCTGTGCTCTTCACAGATGAAAGCAGGTTCACACTGAGCACATGTGACAGACGTGACAGAGTCTGGAGACGCCGTGGAGAACGTTCTGTTGCCTGCAAAATCCTCCAGCATGACCGGTTTGGTGGTGGGTCAGTCATGCTGTGGGGTGGCATTTCTTTGGGGGTCCGCACAGCCCTCCATGTGCTCGCCAGAGGTAGCCTGACTGCCATTAGGTACCGAGATGAGATCCTCAGACCCCTTGTGAGACCATATGCTGGTGCGGTTGGCCCTGGGTTCCTCCTAATGCAAGACAATGCTAGACCTCATGTGGCTGGAGTGTGTCAGCAGTTCCTGCAAGAGGAAGGTTTTGATGCTATGGACTGGACCTCCCGTTCCCCAGACCTGAATCCAATTGAGCACATCTGGGACATCATGTCTCGCTCCATCCACCAACGCTCCACAGACTGTCCAGGAGTTGGCGGATGCTTTAGTCCAGGTCTGGGAGGAGATCCCTCAGGAGACCATCCGCCACCTCACCAGGAGCATGCCCAGGCATTGTAGGGAGGTCATACAGGCACGTGGAGGCCACACACACTACTGAGCCTCATTTTGACTTGTTTTAAGGACATTACATCAAAGTTGGATCAACCTCTAGTGTGGTTTTCCACTTTAATTTTGAGTGTGACTCCAAATCCAGACCTCCATGGGTTGAAACATTTGATTTCCATTGATAATTTTTGTGTGATTTTGTTGTCAGCACATTCAACTATGTAAAGAAAAAAGTATTTAATAAGAATATTTCATTCATTCAGATCTAGGATGTGTTATTTTAGTATTCCCTTTATTTTTTTGAAGTTCATTTCAAATGATTTTCAATCACTTTTCCATGTTTAAATTAAATATACCTTCCGGTAACCCGCCTCACCCAATGTGACACGGATCCGCAATTTTTTAGACCTTATAGCCAGAACCTCCATCAGAAGCTAGCTATCAGAAGCTAACCAGCTAATTATCTACTAGCTATTTAGTCATTGTTAGCCACTGCTAGCGGCCTTTTCCTTTCTGCACATACACCAGCCGTTTATTTTTTATTATTTTTTATTTATTTTTAGCCTGGATAATACTTGCCAGGATCGGACTGCCATAAACCCTGGACCATTACTCCTGATCATCACAGCTATCTAACTGCCACCGAGTGACCCAGCCCTGAAGCTAGCCCTGAGCCAGGCCCACCTCCCGGCCTACTCTGTGATCACTCGGCTACTCAGCCGATGCCTCCCGGACTCTACCCCTAACATGGCTCGGATCCTTGCTGTAAGCTCTGGAACTTTGCACCGGATCTTTGTTGCTAGCTAGCTGCTACCGAGTGGCTATAGTGGCTAATACCCCTACCCCCAAGCTAGCACCAGTTAGCCGCGAGCCAGGCGCATCTCCCGGGTAGCAAACAAAATTACTACAACTACAATACCTCTTTCGCCATCTGGCCCGGACCCTATGTCGACACGGCACCCCGCCATACCACCACGACTGGTCCGCCGACGGAACTCCATCCGCTGTGCCCTCAACCGGCCTTTGCTGGACGTCGGAGCAGATGCTTCTACTTACCCTGGCCTGCTAACTTTAAACGCTGTGTCTCCCGTGTGCTAGCATAGTAACGACTACCCCGCAGCTTCCCTGTTCCATCTATTGCTGTTTACTGGACCCTATGATCACTTGGCTACATAGCTGATGCCTGCTGGACTGTTCATTAATCACTGTACTCCATTTTGTTTATTTTTTGTTTATCTGTCGGCCCCTGCGTGTAGTTAACCGACCCTCTCTGCCCATTCATCGCCATTTTACCTATTGTTGTTGTCTTAGCTGAGGATAATAGTGAACAATATTTCCACTCTAAGCCAACAAGAAATATGTGCCCTCAGGCCTGGAGGGAAGTAAAAGTAATTATGTTACCCAAGAATACTGGCTCATATAGCCGGCCAACCAGGCTGTTACCAACCCTTAGTAAACTTTTGGAAATAATTGTGTTTGATACAATCCTATTTTACAGTAAACAAATGATGATTGGCTGAAAGAAATTGATGATAAAAAGATTGTGGGAGTTGTTTTGTTACACTTCAGTGCACCTTTGACATTATCGATCATAGTTTGCTGTTGGAAAAAACATATGTGTTATAGATTTACACACAATGAATCAATCAATCAAATGTATTTATAAAGCCCTTTTTACAATCAGCTGATGTCACAAAGTGACAGAAACCCAGCCTAAAACCCCAAACAGCAAGCAATGCAGATGTTGTGGCTAAAGAGTTTCCTGTCTAACAGAACACAGAGGGTGTTCTTTAATGGAAGGCTCTCCAACAAAGTCCTGGTAGAATCAGGTATTCCCCAGGGCAGCCGTCTAGGCTCCTTTTTAAATCTTTCCTAATGACCTGCCACTGGCTTTGAGTAAAGCAAGTGTGTCAACACTATACATGTCAGCTACTACAGCGAGGGAAATCAATGTAACACTAAACAAAGAGCCGCAGTCCGTTTTAACACTATCAACAAGACAGCTCCCACAGGCCCTAGTTTTGTCACACCTGGACAACTGGCCAGTTGTGTGGTCAGGTGCCACAAAGACGGACTTAGGAAATTACAATTGGCCGTTAAATGTATACTGCAAGTCAATATCCCATGGCTCAAAGAAGAGGGGAGATTGACTTCATCAATATTTGTTTTTGTAAGAAGTATTGCAAGGAGTATTGAGTATCTCCCTTTATCTAATATTCAGTTTGGTTGAAGATCTGATGACATTCAGTTTAAAACAATCTTTTTTATTTTACTAGGCAAGTCAGTTAAGAACAAATTCTTATTTTCAATGACGGCCTAGGAACAGTGGGTTAACTGCTTGTTCAGGGGCAGAACGACAGATTTGTACCTTGTCAGCTCGGGGACTTGAACTTGCAACCTTCCGGTTACTAGTCCAACGCTCTAATCACTAGGCTACCCTGCTGCCCCGCTGCCTCTATATGCAAAAGCAGAGAAAATTAGAAAAGGGGTATGGTGGAAATTACAAGATTATGTTATAATACTTGTATTGCATCAAATGGTGGTTTTATGCAACAGAATAGAGGGTTCTTATAACTATTGTGTCTGTGTGAACTGAAAGTGGGCCTCTGGGAGATAACACTGACAGGAGATTTACGATGCCTTTTGGGTGATAAAACATAAAGAGTCTGCATTCCAGAGCACGAGTTAATGTTTCTATTCTATATGGTACCAGGGAGAGATGATCCCAGGGCCAGACCTTGATTTCTACACAAAGATAACTATTTTTGCAGCAGATACTGTCTGCTGTGAATTAATACAAATCTTAACCTTGTGACACATTCCATGCATCTATTGTTCGTCATGTAGACTGAAAGAGGTGTCTCTTGGCTATAAAATACCTTTGTACCTTTGTCTCGGGGCTCTCAACGAATCATCTGAGGGTGATTCGTCAACCAGTCGTCATTATCGTAGAGCACTCAATCGACTCACTTTAAATGTGTGCGTTGTACTGACCTGCTCCTTTATTAATAAGTGAATAAAGATTTAGTTTAAGTATAACTCTGACTTGTGTGATGTTTGTCTCTCCTCATTTGATAGTAAATAAATTAACCACCACAGGGGACAAATACTTTTCCACAGCACTGCAAATGTCACTTGTTTTAGACATATTTTACCGAAAAATCGCTAGAGACAAACGTCTCATATGTGACTCATTTCAGGAAACTAGACGTGTGTCGCATGTCACTACTACTACATGTCGTCGTATGAGTGAGACCAAGGCGCAGCGTGGAAAGCATACATTCACTTTTAATGAATGAAACACTTAACAAAAACCACAAAACCAACGAAACGTGAAGCTATACAAATTAGTTCAGACAGGCAACTAAACATAGTCAAGATCCCACACCAGAAAGTGGGAAAAAGGGCTGCCTAAATATGATCCCCAATCAGAGACAATGATAAACAGCTGTCTCTGATTGGGAACCATATCAGGCCAACATAGAAATACACAACATAGAATGCCCACCCCAAATCACACCCTGACCTAACCGAATAGAGAAATAAAACGGCTCTCTAAGGTCAGGGCATGACAATACCCCCCCCAAAGGTGCGGACTCCCAGCCGCAAACCTGAACCTATAGGGGAGGGTCCGGAATGGGCATCTACCCTCAGTGGCGGCTCCAGTTCCCCGCTCCCTACACTGATCCCTCCGCTTCTGAGGAAACGGACCGTGGATCAATGCCGGAGGCTCAGAACTGGGAACCAGCGCTGGAGGCTCTGGACTGCAGCTCATTGCTGAAGACTCTGGAATGCAGCTCGTCGCTGGAGGCCCCGGACTAGGGACCGTTGCTGGAGGCCCCGGACTAGGGACCGTCGCTGGAGACCCCAGACTGGGGGCCATCACTGGAGATTCCGGACTGTGGACCGTCTTTGGAGGTTCCGGACTGTGGACTGACATTGGAGGTTGCGGACTGTGGACCGTCGTTGGAAGCTCTGGACTGGGAACTGACGTCGGAAGCTCTGGACTGGGAACTGCCGCCGGAAGCTCTGGACTGGGAACTGCCGCCGGAAGCTCTGGACTGGGATCTGTCACCGGAAGCTCTGGACTGTGGAGGCGCACTGGAGGCCTGATGCGTTGGACCAGTACAGGTGGCACCGGACTGATGAAACGCACCTCAGGGCGAGTGCAGAGAGGAGGCACAGGACGTACTGGACTGTGGAGGCGCACTGGAGAACTGATACGTGGGACCGGTACAGGTGGCACCGGGCTGATGACATGCACCTCAGGGCGAGTGCAGAGAGGAGGCACAGGACGTACTGGACTGTGGAGGCGCACTGGAGGTCTATAGTGCAGAGCTGGCACAACCCTTCCTGACTGGATGCTCACTCCAGCCCGGCAAGTGCGGGAAGCTAGCACAGGACGCACTGGGCTGTGAAAGCACACTGGAGACCTGATGCGTGTTACCGGTACAGGTGGTACCGGGCTGATGACACGCACCTCAGCACGCCCGCTCTACAGCGCTCTCGATGCCAGCACCTCTCTCCGGGAATCTTGCGTCGAGCTCCTCACTCGACTCCCTGACTGGTTCCATGTGCCCCCCAAAATTTTTCCTTGGGGTTGCCTCTCGTGCTTGCTCCATTGACCTATCTCCTCGTATGGTCGCCGTTCCGCTTTCGCTGCCTCTATCTCCTCCTTAGGACGGCTATACTCCCCGGCCTGCGTCCAGGGTCCTTTTCCATCCAGGATCTCCTCCCAAGTCCACTCCTCCTGTACACGCTGCTTAGCAACTAAACATAGTCAAGATCCCACACCAGAAGGTGGGACAAAGGGCTGCCTAAATATGATCCCGAATCAGAGACAATGATAAACAGCTGTCTCTGATTGGGAACCATATCAGGCCAACATAGAAATACACAACATAGAATGCCCACCGCAAATCACACCCTGACCTAACCAAATAGAGAAATAAAACGGCTCTCTAAGGTCAGGGTGTGACAATGATAGCTAAGGAGATGGAGAAAACTCTGGCCTTTGATTGCGAATATGCAGAGGGAGTCAAAGTGAAAAGACAGAAGGCTGTATAAAACACCTTTCTCCAGATTACATCTTCAAACTAGGGGCAACAATGGCATCCATGACAGAGAGGGAGAAGCATCCATCCATGTATACGGGTAAAATAGACTAGCTAGCTACATTTTCAGATTTTACACATTTCTAATTCTGTCAGAAAGTTGTTTTCATTTCAAGTTAAAGCGTACGTTTAGGTAGCTATCTAAAGTTAGCTGGCTGGCTCGCTAGCTAGCGTTACATGTATGATCTGTGTAGTAATATTATTTGTATCTCAGCCATTTGCATTGCTAGTTATAGCCTCATGTTAGCTAGCTAACATTGAACCTGTCTAAACAAAAGACTCCACCATATAAGTAACCATTTCAATAGAATGTTCATGATGTCACTGCGAAAACTGTCGATAGATTTAGCTGGTAAATTGCTCTGCCTATTTTCTCAGATTTCAGAGCACTTTCGTCTGAGTGTGCCAGAGTGCAGAATAACTGATAAATGTACAAACACTCAACATATGGCCGGTGTCAGTAAAAAGTGTAATTACATTGCTGCTAGCAGTGCAGTCACAGTCAACAACGCTCTGGATAACATAAAAACAGCCTAACCAGCTCTGCTAAGGCGAGTAAAATGGTCAGAGTAAGCTGTTTTCATGTGTCTAGAAGTAGCTACCAAGTTAGCCAACGTTAGTTAACAAGTTAACAACGTTAGCCAGTTAGGTTGGAAGCTTGACTGCTGTTGTTAGGTCAGAAAGCTTGGATCAACCCTGCTCCTCGGCCAGAGCATTCAGTGTGCACTCTGCATGCTCCGAGAGTGAAACTCTCTGAATTTACTTATGGACAATCAAAATCAAATCAAATTGTATTAGTCACATGCGCCGAATAAAACAGGTATAGAAAAGACCTTCCAGTGAAATGCTTACTTACAAGCCCCTAACCAACAATGCCGTTGAAAAGAAATAAGAGTAGGAATAATATATAAAAGTAAAAAGTAACTAAAGAGCAGCAGTAAAATAACAATAGCGAGACTATACACAGGGGGGTACCAGTTAGTTGAGGTAATATGTACATATAGGTAAAGTTATTAAAGTGACTTTGTATGGATGATAACATCAAATAGTAGCAGCGGCATAAAAGGGGGGTCAATGCAAACAGTCTGGGTAGCCATTTGATTAGATGTTCAGGAGTCTTATGGCTTGGGGGTAGAAGCTTAGAAGCCTCTTGGACCTAGACTTGGCACTGCAGTACAGCTTGCCGTGCGGTAGCAGAGAGAATAATCTATGACTAGGGTGGCTGGAGTCTTTGACAATTTTTAGGCCTTCCTCTGACACCGCCTGGTGTAGAGGTCCTGGATGGCAGGAAGCTTCGCCCCAGTGACGTACTGGGCCGTATGCACAACCCTCTGTGGTGCCTTGTGGTCGGACGCCGAGCAGTTGCCATACCAGGCAGTGATGCAAGTAGTCAGGATGATCTCGATTGTGCAGCTGTAGAACCTTTTGAGGATCTGAGGACCCATGCCAAATCTTTTCAGTCTCCTGAGGGGGAATAGGTTTTGTTGTGCCCTCTTCACAACTGTCTGGTGTTCTCGGACCATGTTAGTTTGTTGGTGATGTGGACACCAAGGAACTTGAAGCTCTCAACCAGCTCCACTACAGCCCCGTTGAAGAGAATGGGGACATGCACGGTCATCTTTTTCCTGTAGTTCACAATCATCTCCTTTGTCTTGATAATGTTGATCTAGAGGTTGCTGTCCTAGCACCACATGGCCAGGTCTCTGACTTCCTCCCTATAGGCTGTCTCGTCGTTGTCGGTGATCAGGCCTACTACTGTTGTGTCATTGGCAAACTTAATGATGGTGTTGGAGTCGTGCCTGGCTGTGCAGTCATGAGTGAACAGGGAGTACAGGAGGGGACTGAGCATTCACCCCTGAGGGGTCCCTCTGAAGAGGATTAGCATGGCGGATGTGTTGTTACCTACCCTCACCACCTGGGGGCGGCCTCTAAGGAAGTCCAGGATCCAGTTGCAGAGGGAGGTGTTTAGTCCCAGGGTCTTTAGCTTATTGGTGAGCTTTGAGGGCACTATGGTGTTGAACGCTGAGCTGTAGTCAACAAATAACGGCAGGGTAGCCTAGTGGTTAGAGTGTTAGACTAGTAACCAAAAGGTTACAAGTTCAAATCCCCGAGCTGACAAGGTACAAATCTGTTGTTCTGCCCCTGAACAGGCAGTTAACCTGCTGTTCCTAGGCCGTCATTGAAAATAAGAATTTGTTCTTAACTGACTTGCCTAGTTAAATAAAGGTAAAAAATAACATTCTCACATAGGTGTTCCTTTTTGTCCAGGTGGGAAGAGGCAGAGTGGACTGCAATAGAGATTGTATAATCTGTGTTGCCTGTTTGATGGTTTGTCAGAGGGCATAGCGGGATTTCTTATAAGCTTCCAAGTCCCGCTTCTTGAAAGTGGCAGATCTGGCCTTTAGCTCAGTGTGGATGTTGCCTTTAAGCCATGGATTCTGGTTGGGGTATGTACGTATGGTCACTGTGGGGATGATGTCATCGATGCACTTATTGATGAAGCCAATGACTGATGCGGTGTACCTTTCAATGCCATCAGAGGAATCCCAGAACATATTCCATTCTGTGCTAGCAAAACAGTCCTGTAGCTTAGCGTCTGCATCCTCTGACCACTTTTTTATTGATCTAGTCATGGGTGCTTCCTGCATTCATTTTTGTTTGTAAGCGGGAATCAGTAGGATAGAATTATGGTCAGATTTGCCAAATGGAGGATGAGGGAGAGCTCTGTATGCGTCTCTGTGTGTGGATTAAAGGTGGTCCAGAGTTTTTTTCCCCTCTGGTTGCACATTTGACATGCTGATAGAAATTTGGTAAGACGCATTTACGTTTCCCCGTATAAAAGTTCCCAGCTACTAGAAGCGCCGTCTCTGGGTGAGCGTTGTCCTGTTTGCTTATGGCGGAATACAGCTCATTGTAACGGATTTCCTCCTCCTTCGTCTGAAGAGGTGTATCAAGGATCGGACCAATACGCAGCGTGGTAAGTGTCCATGTTTTAATAGAAAAGACTGAACATGACACAAATACAAAATAACAAAGTTAAATGGAAATGAAACAGTCCCATGTGGCACAAACACTGACACAGGAAACAATCACCCACATAATACCCAAAGAATATGGCTGCCTAAATATGGTTCCCAATCAGAGACAACGATAAACACCTGCCTCTAATTGAGAACCAATCTAGGCAACCATAGACCTACATAAACACCTAGATGGAAACAACCCCATAAATCTACAAAAAAAACCTAGACAGTACAAACACCCTAGATGAGACAAGGAACACACGTCACACCCTGACCTAACCAAAATAATAAAGATAACAAAGAATACTAAGGTCAGTGACACTCATTCAGTGTGATCTTAATGCCAGCATCAGTCTGTGGTGGTATGTAGACAGCTACGAAAAATACAGATGAAAACTTTCTAGGTTAATAGTCTACAGCTTATCATGGTCTACAGCTTATCATGAGATACTCTACCTCAGGCGAGCAAAACCTAGAGACTTCCTTAGATAACGTGCACCAGCTGGTATTTACAAAAACACATAGTCTGCCGCCCATTGTTTTACCAGACGCCGCTGTTCTGCCCTGCCGATACAGCGTATAACCAGCCAGCTGTATATTGATAATGTCGTCGTTCACCCATGACTCCGTGAAGCATAAGATATTACAGTTTTGAATGTCCCGTTGGTAGTTTAATCTTCCGCATAGGTCATCATTTTCCAAAGATTGCAATGGAAGGAAGTGGGCGTTTATTCGTCCTCTGGCCCCTTTTTTCTCTGCCTTCTCTTCACGCAAATTATGGGGATCTGGGTCTGTTCCCGGGGAAGCAGTATACGTCGGGCTCGTCGGACTCGTTAAAGGAAAAAAATAATTATTGCCAGTCCATGGTGAGTAATCGCAGCTCTGATGGTCATAAGAGACGGTAGCAGCAACATTATGTACAAAATAAGTTACAAAATAAGTTACAAACATCACAAAGAAAAAAAACCAATTGTTTAGGAATACAGTAAAACATCAGCCTTGTTCTCCGGCGCCATCTTGTCAATCTGAGAACACTCTGAGTTTACGAATGCCCAGGAGCACTCTGGCACTCCAGATTGAATTTATGACTACATCCATAGTATAAACCAGCCTTTGTCTTGAAATCTTTGGTTGTTTAGTACATGGCCTCATGTGTGAATCCTTAAGGAGATGGGTGGGGCTAAGGTGTAAGAGGTTGTGAACGATGCTGAATGGGTGTAGACAAAGAGGAGTTCTCCAGTAGATTACCCAAAATATTCAAAGGCCATTTTCTGAAAAGTGAGGTTACAAATTCATCAACTTTTAAATCAGAATTACTTTCCCATTGTTCCTCAACTGTAGTGTATGATATGTCTAGCTCTGAGTCTCATCTTTTATCCAAAAAATGAATTTCAAATTTCGGTCGGGCACATATGGCACTCATATGACAGCAAACTAAATAATTTCAACATATCAACTTTCCCACAGAAAGGTTTATGAAATGCTGTACCATTATGCAGAATTTATATTGTACAGCCTTTTATCTTGCAGGGATCGGCAGTCTCAAATATCTTCATTATAGGCTAACCTGACTTTCTGTGTTTCCTATTTCTATTATGCTAAATATTAGCCACTACAAGTATCGACGTCAGTAGGCCTAATAACCACACACATTCAACTGCCAATTTACTGTTAGTTCCCTTAAATTGGTACAGCCTACATTATCATTCCATTGTTTTGTTTACCTTCATTTTCTTCCTCTGTAAAAGCCATCACGCCTCCCCCTTACACTCAATAATTGCCCCCTTACACTCAACATGTGGTTGTTGCTGAGTATCATTCATCTTAAGGATTCGCCCTTTTAAAAAAATGTTTTGCCTAAAATGACATACCCAAATCTAACTGCCTGTAGCTCAGGCCCTGAAGCAAGAATATGCATATTCTTGGTACCATTTGAAAGGAAACACTTTGAAGTTTGTTGAATGTAAAATGAATGTAATATAACACAATATATCTGGGAAAAGATAAAACAAAGAAAAAAACAATCGTTCTTTTGAATTTTTTTTTGTACTATCATTGTAACGGTTTTCTTCTGGTGAAAGAGAAGCGGACCAAAATGCAGCATGGTTTCTTTGATTCATGTTTCTTTGATTCATGTTTAATAACAAAAAGATAACCACGAACACCACAAAACAATAAACGTGGAAAACCAAAAACATCCCTATCTGGTGCAAAACACAGAGACAGGAACAATCACCCACAAACACACAGTGAAACCCAGGCTACCTAAATATGGTTCCCAATCAGAGACAATGACAAACACCTGCCTCTGATTGAGAACCATATCAGGCCAGACATAGAAATAGACAAACAAGACATCCAACATAGAATGCCCACTCAGATCACACCCTGACCAACCAAAACATAGAAACATACAAAGCAAACTATGGTCAGGGTGTGACAATCATCTTTGAAATTCAAGAGAAAGGCCATAATATATTATTCCAGCCCAGTCACCTGACTTAGAATTCCTCACAATCAAATGTCGACCGCATTATCTACCAAGAGAATTATCTTTGATTATAATCACAGCCGTATATATTCCCCCCAAGCAGACACATCGATGGCCCTGAACTAACTTTATTTGACTCTATGTAAACTGGAAACCACCTTACCTGAGGCTGCATTGTAGCTGGGGATTTTAACAAGGCTAATCTGAAAACAAGACTCCCTAAATTCTATCAGCATATCGATTGCGCAACCAGGGCTGGTAAAACCCTGGATCATTGTTATTCTAACTTCTGTGACGAATATAAGGCCCTCCCTCACACTCCTTTCAGAAAAGCTGACCACGACAAAAGCTGAGGGCCCTCGGAGTGTTTTGTCAGGAAAATAACCTCACACTCAATGTTAACAAAACAAAGGAGATGATTGTGGACTAAAGTGAAAGAGCAGAGGGAGCACCCCCTATTCACATCGACGGGACAGTAGTGGAGAGGGTAGTAAGTTTTAAATTCCTCGGCGTACACATCACGGACAAACTGAATTGGTCCACCCACACAGACAGCATTGTGAAGAAGGCGCAGCAGCATCTCTTCAACCTCAGGAGGCTGAAGAAATTCGGCTTGTCACCAAAAGCACTCACAAACTTCTACAGATGCACGATCGAGAGCATCCTGTCGGGCTGTATCACCGCCTGGTACGGCAACTGCTCCGCCCACAACCGTAAGGCTCTCCAGAGGGCAGTGAGGACTGCACAACGCATCACTGAGGGCAAACTACCTGCCCTCCAGGACACCTACACCACCCGATGTCACAGGAAGTCCATAAAGATCATCAAGGACAACAACCACCCGAGCCACTGCCTGTCCACCCCTCTATCATCCAGAAGGCGAGGTCAGTACAGGTGCATCAAAGCAGGGACCGAGTGACTGAAAAACAGCTTCTATCTCAAGGCCATCAGACTGTTAAACAGCCACCACTAACATTGAGTGGCTGCTGACAACTTACTGACTTAACTCCAGCCACTTTAATAATGGGAATTTATGGAAATTGATGTAAAATTTATCACTAGCCACTTTAAACAATGCTACTTAATATAATGTTTACATACCCTACATTACTCATCTCATATGTATATACTGTACTCTATATCATCTACTGCATCTTTATGTAATACATGTATCACTAGCCACTTTAACCTATGCCACTTTGTTTACATACCCTACATTACTCATCTCATATGTATATACTGTACTCTATATCATCTACTGCATCTTTATGTAATACATGTATCACTAGCCACTTTAACCTATGCCACTTTGTTTAACATTACTCATCTCATATGTATATACCATATCATCTACTGCATCTTTACATGTATCACTAGCCACTTTAACCTATTTTGTTTACATACCCTACATTACTCATCTCATATGTATATACTGTACTCGATACCATCTACTGCATCTTGCCTACGCCGTTCTGTACCATCACTCATTCATATATCTTTATGTACATATTCTTTATCCCTTTACACTTGTGTGTATAAGGTAATAGTTTTGGAATTGTTAGGTTAGATTACTCGTTGGTTATTACTGCATTGTCGGAACTAGAAGCACAAGCATTTCGCTACACTCGCATTAACATCTGCTAACCATGTGTATGTGACAAATACATTTGATTTGATTTATTCTCTCTATTCCAATCACAAATTAAGTGTTCTTGTACCTTTCCTTCTAAAACAGTTTATATCTCGCTTTCAAGACTCAACTAGCTAGCCTTCAGTATGTGGAGAACCTGAAATAATTAAAGATCAAGAACACAGAAGTAAAACATACATTAAAACCAGATTAAAAAGTAGAACTATTTTCTTCATGCTTTTTCATCCCCAGTCGCTATTTCATTCTGATTAGCATCAACACCACATTCTATAACAATCTAGAACGGAACAATTAAAACCCTAATTAGCCTTATTTCCCAGAGGTGGTGAAAAACTAAACACAAAACAAAGGGAAAGGTACTTCACCATGCTGAGAGACTTTATCACATGGCTTTGTGGTAATAATACCACAACATGAAGAAAACCTGGGAGAGATCTCACGGTGAGTAACTGAATACACTGCTGTGTTAATTGAAGCTTGTAAATATACTGAACAAAAATATAAATGCAACATGCGGCCTGGGAGGCCCACCCATAGGCCCACCCACCTGGGAGCTTGGCGCAGCCAATCAAAATGAGTTTTCCCCCACAAAAGGGCTTTGTTACATACAGAAATACTCCTCAGTTTCATCAGCTGTCCGGCTGGCTGGTCTCAGATGATCCCACAGGTAAAGAAACCGGATGTGGAGGTCCTGGGCTGCCGTGGTTAAACGTGATCTGAAGTTGTGAGGCCGGTTGGAAGTACTGAAAAATTCTCTAAAACGACATTAGAAGAACATTGTTTCTTAATGTTCTCTGAACGTGCTGAGAACATGACTTTAAATAGTACCATGAGGAAACCTGTATGAAACGTTATGCTGAAGTACTGAAATTCCCACAGAAGAATCCTGTTCCAAAAATGGAATGTAAACATGTTTGACATTTTAGGAAATGTTCTGTTAATAAAGTAATGAATTACCAAGACAATAACATTATTTTGTCAAGTTCCTTAAATGTGCTGAGAATGTTCCAAAGCCAATAAACTATCCTGCACCATTCCCAAAGTGTTGTGGGAAGCTTGTTTGCAAAATAACCATAGGACAACCACTCTCACCAAGCTCTAAGAAACATTTGTTCTTCAGAACATTATTTGCTAGCTGAATGGCCCTATATCCATATGTTAATCAAAATCAATTAGGACTGTCCAGTCCTGCAGTCAGCATGCCAATTGCACTCTCCCTCAAAACTTGAGACTTCTGTGGCATTGTGTTGTGTGACAAAACTGCACAATTTAGAGTGGCTGTTTATTGTCCCAAGCACAAGGTGTACCTGTGTAATGATCATACTGTTTAATCAGCTTCTTGATATGCCACACCTGTCAGGTGGATGGATTATCTTGGCCAAGGAGAAATGTTCACTAACAGGGATGTAAGTAAGCTTTTTGTGCCTATGGAACATTTCTGGGATCTTTTATTTCAGCTCATAAAACATGGGTCCAAAGCTTAACATGTTGCGTTTAAATTTCTACATGCTCTGCCCCCTGCTGTCTTCACATTGCTGTTTTGACTCTGTCTCTGTGTTTGTTTGTGTACTGAATGTGTTTGGGTGGGTGTAGAGACTGCTGGTTTACAGGATGCAGCAGAAAGAGGTACGGTGTCACTGTGTACAAAGATACCAGCTCAAAAGCCTTATGTGTTGGCTTGAAGTGTTTGTGGGACTCATAAAGTTTGCCAGAGTTATTGTTGAATGTTGAAAAGGTTGGACACAGGTTGTCCTCTCAAGGCTCTGAGCTAAGTGTGTGTGAGAGGGGTGGCTGTGTGTGCTGTTAAGTCCTAGTGTGAGTGTGAAGTAGTGTAGTGTGTGACATTACTATGAGGTTCATGTGTAGTGTGTCATTAGTGTTTGTGTGCCTGTGTGTGTTAATGTGTACAAAGGCGTGTACAAAGTCCAGAAACAGGCAAGAGTCAAAACCGGGGGGACTAGAAAAAGGAAAACGCAAAAAGCAGGAGAACGGGGAAAATGCTGGTTGAAAAATACAAGACGAACTGGCACAGAGACAGGAAACACAGGGATAAATACACTGGGGAAAAGAATCGACACCTGGAGGGGGTGGAGACAATAACGAGGACAGATAAAACAGATCAGGGTGAGACAGTGTGTGACTGTGTGTGCTAATGTGTAGTGTCATTGGTGTGTATGTGTGCCTGTGTGTGTTAATGTCTATTGTGTTATTAGTGTTTGTGTGCCTGTGTGTTAATGTGTAGTGTGTCATTAGTGTGTGTGTGTGCATGTGTGTGTTAATGTGTAGTGTGTCATTGGTGTGTGTGTATCAAGGCACAAGGCGAGAGACCCAGATGCAGAAACAGGAGGCAGATGGTTGGAGTCTTACAATGTTTATTAATCCAAAGGGGTAGGCAAGAGAATGGTTGTGGACAGGCAAAAAGGTCAAAACCAGATCAGAGTCCAGGAGGTACAAAGTGGCAGACAGGCTCGGGGTCAAGGCAGAATGGTCAGGCAGCTGGGTACAAAGTCCAGAAACAGGCAAGGGTGAAAACCAGGAGGACTAGAAAAAGGAGAATGCAAAAATCAGGAGAACAGGAAAAACGCTGGTTGACTTGGAAAAATACAAGACGAACTGGCACAGAGAGACAGGAAACACAGGGATAAATACACTGGGGCAAAAAAGCGACACCTGGAGGGAATGGAGACAATAACAAGGACATTTGAAACAGATCAGGGTGAGACAGTGTGTGCCTGTGTGTGTTAATGTATAGTGTGTTATTAGTTTGTGTGTGCCTGTGTGTGTTAATGTGTGTCATTGGTGTGCATGTGTAGTGTGTGTGTGTGTTAATGCGTATTGGGTCATTAGTGTGTGTCTGTGCCTGTGTGTGTTAATGTGTAGTGTCATTAGTGTTTGTGTGACTGTGTGTATAAATGTGTAGTGTGTCATTAGTGTGTGTGTCTGCCTGTGTGTGTTAATGTGTAGAGTGTCATTGGTGTGTATGTGTAGTGTCAGTAGTGTGTGTGTTAATGTGTGTATGCCTGTGTGTGTTAATGTGATTTTAGTCATGTATCCTGAACAGTGCGTGATATTAGTCATGTATCCTGAACAGTGCGTGATATTAGTCATGTATCCTGAACAGTGCATGATATTAGTCATGTATCCTGAACAGTGCATGATATTAGTCATGCATCCTGAACAGTGTGTGACATTAGTCATGTATCCTGGACAGTGTGTGGCATTGGCCCAGATACCAGCTCTACATCTTGACCCTTACTATGCTCTGATATACATTGGAGGTTACTGAAGTTGATGACAGACATCTTGCCATCAGTCTGTTATGTTGACATTTCCCAAAGACTGTAGTCAGCCCCTGTCAACCTTCAGGGGAAACTGGTGACATAAATGCACTGCTACACATAACCAGCAGTATGGAATTGTAGGATTTGTTGTTGCTGACAAAACAACATGGGCTTTCATTTGTGCGTATGAACCATTCTGGATGTGCCACATTTGTTTTTCATCACACATTTGAGCACTGAGTGTTTTGTTTCTACAGCACAGACCTGACCTCAGGGCTGGAATTTTAGCAGCCATTCATGCACCGTCAGTATCCCATATCTTTGGAGGGAAATGTGAAACAGACCCATTTTGAGCCCCCATGTTGATGGCGTTTGGATGGCAGTGTATTGTGAAGAGAGGGAGGTGCGGGGCAGAGGCTCACAGACTGTCTAGAAGAGAACGGTTTGGTTGATTTAAATTCATCACAGAGCATGTAATCTGAGGACAGGAAGCAGACAGAGAGAGAGAAAGAGAGAGGGAGGGGGAAGAGAAAGAAAGAAAGATTGAAGGAAAGATAGAAAGAATGAGAGAAATAAAGAGAAAGAGAGAGCGAGAGAGAGTGGAGAACTGAAGTGGGAGAGAGAAAGAAAGAGCAAAAGAGCATGTGAGAACAAGAGGTATGAAGAGAGAGAGCAGAAACACAAGAAAGACAGAGATAGCAAAAACTCAAGAGGGAGCATGACAGAGGGGGTGGAAGAGAAAGCACCCAGGCAAAGAACCTAATTTAATACCAGGGGTTGGTTAAGAATAAGGGGCCGAGTGTATTTTCCTACTGCAGACAATACCTTGCTGTGCTTCAACTCCACCAGCTACAATGGATTTGTACTATTCTCTATCCAGCTTCTGTCATGGAAATTCAACACCAGGGACACCTGAAGTCAATATTAAATTAATCATTCCTTATTATCCGCAAGCTGGAGAAGTTCCAACAAACTTAATGCACCATAGTCGACGTTGGTCGGGAGCTTCACCGGGGCAGTCCCGTTAGTTCTCTTATATACTGCTTACACAGAATATTTGCATGTTTTACATTATTCATTATGCATCATTAATTCATCGGCTACCGGCGTTATCACACAGTCTTCCAGAACAGCTGGTGCTATCATGCATGCTTCAGTGTTGCTTGTCTCGAAGCGAGCATCAAAGCATTTAGCTCATCTGGTAGGCTGGTGTCAATGGGCAGCTTGCGTCTCGGTTTCCCTTTGTTGTCCGTAATAGTTTTCAAGCCCTGCCACATCTGACGAGTGTCAGAGCCGGTGTAGTAGGATTCAGTCTTAATCCTGTATTGACGCTTTGCTTGTTTAATGGTTTGTCTGAGTCACTGGTATGTCCTGCTTTAGTTTTTACTTGCAAGCAGGAAACAGGAGAATAGAATTATAGTCAGATTTGCCAAATGGAGGGCGGGGGAGAGCTTTGTATGCATCTCTGTGTGTGGAATAATGGTGGTCTAGAGTTTTTTTCCCTCTGGTTACGCATGTGACAAGCTGGTAAAAATTTGGTAAAACTGATTTAAGTTCACCTGCATTAAAGTCCCCGGCCACAAGAGCTCCGCTTCTGGGTGAGCATTTTCTTGTTTGCTTATGGCCTTATAGAGTTGGTTGAGTGCGGCCTTAGTGCCAGCATCGGTCTGTGGCGGTAAATAGATGGCTACGAATAATATAGATGAGAACTCTCTTGGTAGATAGTGTTGTCTACAGCTTATCATACGGTACTCTACCTCAGTTGAGCAATACCTCGAGACTTCTTTATTATTAGACATCGTGCACCAGCTGTTATTGACAAAAAGACACACACCCCACCCCTCATTTTACCAGACTTAGCTTCCCTGTTCTGCCGGTGCATTGAAAATCCCTCCAGCTCTTTATTATCCATGTCGTCAGCCACGACTCGGTGAAACATAAGATATTACAGTTCTTAATGTCCCGTTGGTAGGATAATTGTAACTGTAGGTCATCAATTTTATTTTCCAATTATTGCATGTTAGCAAGTAGAATTGATGGCAGTAGCAGTTTACTTGCTCGACTACGGATTCTCACGCAAATGACGGGGATTTGGGCCTGTTCCCAGGAGATTCCTTCAATCTCATTACTTGGTTTTAGCTCGGACATGCACTGTCAACTGTGGGGCCTTATATAGACAGGTATGTACCTTTCCAATCAATATAATTTACCACAAATGAACTCCAATCAAGTTGTAGAAACATCTCAAGGATAATCAATGGAAACAGGATGCACCTGAGCTCAATTTCGAGTCTCATAGCAAAGGGTCTGAATACTAATGAAATAAGGTATTTCTGTTTTTTGTTTGCAAACATTTCTAAAAACCTGTTTTCGCTTTGTCATTGTGGGGTATTGTGTGTAGATTGATGATGACATGTTTTATTTCATCCATTTTAGAATAAGGCTGTAATGTAACAAAATGTGGGAAAAGTGAAGGGGTCTGAATACTTTACGAATGCAGTGTACTTCAATTTTGGACATAGTTCCACGTAATGGAAACAGATGATTGTTTTAGATGACATTACCTTCTTGCTTAAATCACTGGTGCTACACAAACTATAGAATTGAGTAATAATAATTGGACATTGTCAAAAGCGACTCTTATTCAATTGTTCATACATCTGTCCCAAATGTCTCACTGTGTCCCTTACAGCCTGTTTGAGTTCAGTGAGCACCACTAATTGTCACTGCCTATTTGCCCACAGTAAACTTATCTCTAACCCAAACACCAGATGACAGCCTCTAATATAATCAGTCCCAAGGCTCAATCCCTCTGTTCATCATTTGACCTTGTATTGAAACATTTACTTCATATTAGTAAAATATTGAAAGCCACTAATACCATTCACTTTGTTACTTTCACTAGTCTCCATATCTGTTTCCTTCAACTAGGACACTTTCTTCCCAAATAGGAAGACCCTCTCAATCACTACTACTAATACACACGGATCACTCTCAAACAATGTTCTGCTTATACCCCTAAGGTTTAAAAAATAACCAAACAAACACGATAACTTTCTCCTTATTGGAAGGCATTGTTTTCATTTTAGTCTGTGATACTATAAATAATATTTGTTTCCAATTTCTTTTGGATATTCACTTTGCTATTATTTTAATATTAATATGTAATGCGACAATTTTATAAAATACATTGGCCAATTCAGAAGGGAAGAGATACACTTTATTGTATCGACATGTATTATAACTGTCCTGGCACTGTCTATCAGTCCACTGTATATGGAGTGCTCTGTCCATAATAAGTCTGGCACCCGAGACAGGAGAGACTGGGCCTTAAGTTTAGTTAACAAGTCTCTACTTGTTCAACATTCATTGGTTCTATTTAACAGGGCATGGGTTTTTCAAAATGTTTTACTGGGAGGAGGAAATCTCATAAGCGTTTATAGTTTTATTGATTTGGGGTAAGTCAAGTCCTGTACCTTTACCAAAAGTGGATCTGATATGGGCCAATCTTTGTCTGAGACTTTATTTCCCAGACCCTTTAGACAGTCATACAATGATGTAACCTTATCTTTATCAAATTATTAATTGTAACGTTGTGCGCTGAAAGTCGGGAAGCAAGTTCAGGGAGTGAATACATTTAATAAATAAAAGAACAAAACAAGAAACACGAACAGCGCACCAACATAGAACAGGACATAGAACAGAGCAGCCTGGTGACCTCGAGGCCGAAGAGAGAGCACACGCGACATCCAAAAATGACCTAAGTCTACATGTGGGTATGCAAGTTGTACATTATTTGCATTTTTTCCATTGTTACTTAATCAAATCTCTAGAAACCCATTATACAACATTAATTGTTACCTTAAAGATCACAAGGTCCTTTGCTGATCCTTTGCTGTTGTTCTGGGATTGATTTGCACTTTTCGCACCAAAGTACGTTAATCTCTAGGAAACAGAATGCGTCTCCTTCCTGAGCGATATAACGACTGCGTGGTCCCATGGTGTTTGTAATAGCACACTATTTTTTGTACAGATTAAAGTGGTACCTTCAGGCATTTGGAAATTGCTCCCAAGGATGAACCAGACTTGTTGAGGTCTACAATAATTTTTCTGAGGTCTTGGCTGATTTAATTTGATTTTCCCACGATGTCAAGCAAAGAGGCACTGTGATTGAAGGTAGGCCTTGAAATACATCCACAGGTACACCTCCAATTGACTCAAATTATGTCAATTAGCCTATCAGAAGCTTCTAAAGCCATGACATAATTTTCTGGAATCTTCCAAGTTGTTAAAAGACACAGTCAACTTAGTGTATGTAAACTGCTGACCCACTGGACTTGTGATACAGCGAATTATAAGTGAAATAATCTGTCTGTAAAAAAATGTTGGAAAAATTACTTGTGTCATGCATAAAGTCGATGTCCTAACCGACTTGCCAAAACTATAGTTTGTTAACAAGAAATTTGAAGAGTGGTTGAAAAACAAGTTTTAATAACTCCAACCTAAGTGTATGTCAACTTCCGACTTCAACTGTATTTAGCAAATGTTATTGTGGGTGTAGCGAAAAGCTTATGTTCCTAGCTCCAACAGTGCAGTAGTATCTAACAATTCACAACAAGACACACACATCTAAAGGTAAAATAATGGAATTAAGAAGTATATAAATATTAGGACGAGCAATGTCAGAGTGGCATTGACTAAAATACAGTAGAATTGAAAACAGTAAATACTTATGAAATGAGTAAAGGAGTATGCAAATATTGTTAAAGTGACTAGTGTTCCATTATTAAAGTGGCCAGTGATTCTATGTCTATGTATACAGGGCAGCAGCCTCTAAGGTGCAGGGTTGAGTATCCGGGTGGTATCCGGCTAGTGATGGCTATTTAACAGTCTGATGGCCTTGAGATAGAAGCTTTTTTTCAGTCTCTCTGTCCCAGCTTTGATGCATCTGTACTGACTTCGCCTTCTGAATGATAGCGGGGTGAACAGGTCGTGGCTTGGGTGGTCCTTGATTATCTTTTTGGCCTTCCTGTGATATCAGGTGTTGTAGGTGTCCTGGAGGTCTTAGGGGCCAAACCGAATTTCTTCAGCCTCCTGAGGTTAAAGAGGCACTGTTGTGCCTTCTTCACTACACTGTCTGTGTGGTGGACCATTTCAGATTGTCAGTGATGTGTACGCCGAGGAACTTGAAGCTCTTCACCTTCTCCACTGCGGTCCCCTTGACGTGGATAGGGGTGTGCATCCTCTGCTGTTTCCACGATAAGCTCCTTTGATTTGTTGATAGAAAGGTTATTTTCCTGGCACAAATCTGCCAGGGCCCTCACCACCTCCCTGTAGGCTGTCTCATCATTGATGCTTATCAAGCCTAGTGCTGTTGTTTCATCTGCAAACTTGATGATTGAGTTGGAGGCGTGTGTGGCCACACAGTCGTGGGTGAACAGGGAGTACAGAAGGGGGCTGAGCACGCAACCTTGTGGGGCCACTGTGTTGAGGATCAGAGAAGTGGAGGTGTTGTTTCCTACCTTCACCACCTGGTGGTGGCCCGTCAGGAATTCCAGGACCCAGTTGCACAGGACGGGGTTCAGACCAAGTGCCCCGAGCTTAATGATGAGCTTGCAGGGATCTATTGGGGCGGTAGGCAAATTTAAGTGGGTCTAGGTTGTCCGATAAGGTAGAGGTGATATGAACCTTAACTAGTCACTCAAAGCACTTCTTGATGACAGAAGTGAATGCTACCGGACAAAAGTAATTTAGTTCAGTTATCTTTGCTTTCTTGGATACAGGAATAATGGTGGACAGTAGTGGGAACAGCAGACTAGGAACAGCAGACTGGGATAGGGAGAGGGGGAATATGTCCTAATACTCCAGCCAGCTGATCTGCGCATGGTCTGAGGAAACGGCTATGGATTCCGTCTGGGCTGGCAGCCTTGCGAGGGTTAACAAGCTTAAATGTCTTACTCATGCCGGCCACATTCCTTGGGAGTGGGCCACGGCAGTGGCTTTATTTTATCCTCAAAGTGGGTGAAGAAGGTGTTTTGCTTGTCCGGGAGCAAGACGTCGGTGACTGTGACATGGCTGGTTTTCCCTTTGTAATCCGTGATTGTCTGTAGACCCTGCCACATATGTCTCGTGTCTGAGCCATTGAATTGCAACCCCACTTTGCCTCTGTACTGACGTTTTGTCTGTTTGATTGCCTTACAGAGGGAATAACTACACTATTTATATTCAACCATATTCCCAGTCACCTTGCCATGGTTAAATGTGGTGGTACGCGCTTTCCCTTTTGCGACAATGCTGTCATCTATCTACGGTTTCTGGTTTGGGTAGGTTTTTTTAGTCATCGTGGGAACAATATCCCCTATACACTTCCTGATGAACTCAGTCACTGTGTCTGTGTACAAGTCAATGTTATTATCAGAGGCTACCCAGAACATATCCCAGTCCGCGTGATCAAAACTATTTTGAAGCATGGATTCCAATTGGTCAGACCAGCGTTGAATAGACCTTAGCATGGGTACTTCCTGTTAGCGTTTCTGCCTATAGGAAGGGACGAGTAAAATGGAGTTGTGATGTTATTTGCTGAAGGGAGTGCGGGGAGGGCCTTTTAGGCAACCCGGAAATGGGAATAGCAGTGATCGAGTGTTTTTCAAGAGCGAGTACTACAGAACTTCGGTAGTGTTTTCCTCAAATTTGCTTTGTTAAAATCCCCAGCTACAATAAATGCGGTCTCAGGATATGTGGTTTCCAGTTTGCATAAAGACCAGTGTAGTTCCTTGAGGGCCATCGTAGTATCAGTTTGAGGTGGAATATACATGGCTGTGACTATAACCTAAGATAATTATCTTGGGAGGTAATATGGTCTTCATTTCATTGTGAGATTTTCTAGGATGGGTGAACAAAAGAACTTGAGTGTCTGTATGTTATCACAATCACACCATGAGTAGTTAATCATGAAACATACATCACCGCCTTTCATCTTCCCAGAGAGTTTCTTATTCTTATCCGCACAATGTACTGAGAACCCAGCCGGCTGTATGGACGGGGACAGTATATCCAGAGAGAGCCATGATTCCATGAAACAAAGTATGTCACAGTCCCTGGTGTCTCTCTGGAAGGAGATCCTCAGCCTGAGCTCGTCTACTTTTTTCTTTTTTTCAGAGACTGAACATTAGCGTGCAATATACTCGGAAGCTGTTGTTAAATATACAATGGCTTTAAAAACTAGCGCCAGCGGGACACCTGTCGACATCTTCCGGTGAAATTGGAGGGCGCACAATTCAAATAAATAATCATAAAATGTATGGATATTAAATATTTACGTACACACAAGTGTCTTATATCGGTTAAAATCTTAAATTCTTGTTTATCTAAATGCATTGTCTGATTTACAATAGGCTTTACAGCGAAAGCATGCCATGCGATTGCTTGAGGACGGCGCCCCACATCAACATATTTGTCCACCGACACAGGCTTCATAAAATCACAAATTGCGATTAAATAATAATTTACTTTTTGAAAATCTTCCTCTGATTTGCAATCCAAAGGGTCCCAGCTACGATATGTATGGTCGTTTTGTTAGATAAAATCCTTCTTTATATCCCAAAAAGTCTGTTTAGTTGGCGCCATCGATTTGACTAATCCACTCATTCAACATGCAGAGAAAGGAATCCAAAAAGCTATCGCTAAACTTTGTTAAAACAAGTCAAAATACGTTTCTATTTAATCCTCAGGTACCCTAAAATGTAATTAAACTATAATATTTGATACAGAAATAAGTATGCCCAATAGGAAAGCAAAATTAACAGGTGCACTTCCTCTCTTACTCCCAGTGCTAAAACTCAATATTATTCCTCTTTTGGGAAGAAACAAGCCTGAAACCTTGAACTAAGACTGTTGACATCTAGTGGAAGCCATAGGAATTGCAATCTGGGAGCTGGATTTGAATATGACCCTTTACCTTCCATTGTAAGAGCATGGGCTTTAAAAAAAAAGTAATTCTGGTTGGTTTTTCTTTGAATTTTCTCCTACAATATCTATTGTGTTATAGTCTCATACATTATTTTAACATTTACACAAACTCCAAAGTGTTTTATATCAAATGGTACCAATTATATGCATATCCTGTCTTCTGGGCCTGAGTAACAGGCAGTTTACTTTGGGCACGTCAGTCAGGTGGAAATTCAAACAAAAAAAAGGACGCTAGCCATTTTCTATTCTGCTACAATGGGCTTTTACCATTACTATCCAGCTACAATGGTTTTTTACCATTATCTAGTCTGCTACAATGGCTTTTTAACAATACTATCCAGCTACAATGGGTTTGTACTGTTTTCTATTCTGCTTTAGCTACTCTCTGCTGCAGCAGATGTCCTGACTTCAGTTGGTTTAAACTCAGATGTGTTTTATTAACTTACCGTGTCTGGTACAGAATTTTAACTGATGTCTTCGAGCAATAGAATACTGTTTAACTCCAACCCTTCTCCCATTACATAAACTCAGCAAAAAAAGAAACGTCCCTTTTTTCAGAATCCTGTCTTTCAAAGATAATTCGTAAAAATCCAAATAATTTCACAGATCTTCATTTTAAAGGGTTTAAACACTGTTTCCCATGCTTGTTCAATGTACCATAAACAATTAATGAACATGCACCTGTGGAACGGTCGTTAAGACACTAACAGCTTACAAGCGGTAAGCAATTAAGGTCACAGTTATGAAAACTTAGGACACTAAAGAGGCCGTTCTACTGACTCTGAAAAACACCAAAATAAAGATGCCCAGGGTCCCTGCTCATCTGCGTGAACGTGCCTTATGCATGCTGCAAGGAGGCATGAGGACTGGAAATGTCGCCAGGGCAATAAATTGCAATGTCCATACTGTGAGATGCCTAAGAGAGCACTACAGGGAGGCAGGACGGACAGCTTATCGTCCTCGCAGTGGCAGACCACGTGTAACAACACCTGCAAAGGATCGGTACATCCGAACATCACACCTGTGGGACAGGTACAGGATGGCAACAACAACTGCCCGAGTTACACCAGGAACGCAAAATCCCTCCATTAGTGCTCAGACTGTCCAAAAATAGGCTGAGAGAGGCTGGACTGAGGGCTTGTAGGCCTGTTGTAAGGCAGGTCCTCACCAGACATCCCCGGCAACAACGTCGCCTATGGGCAAAAACCCATCTTTGCTGGTCCAGACAGGACTGGCAAAAAGTGCTCTTCACTCACTAGTCGTGGTTTTGTCTCACCAGGGAGGATTGTCGGATTCGAGTTTATCGTCGAAGGAATGATCGTTACACCGAGGCCTGTACTGTCATGGTCCGGGGCGCTGTGTCACAGCATCATCGGACTGAGCTTGTTGTCATTGCAGGCAATCTCAAGGTTGTGCGTTACAGGAAGACATCCTCCTCCCTCATGTGGTACCCTTCCTGCAGGCTCATCCTGACGTGACCCTCCAGCATGACAATGCCACCAGCCATACCGCTCGTTCGTTCTGTGCGTGATTTTCTGGAAGATAGGAATGTCAGTGTTCTGCCATGACCAGCGAAGAGCCAAATCTCAATCCCATTGAGCACGTCTGGGACCTGTTGGATCGGAGGGTGAGGGCTAGGGCCATCCCCTCCAGAAATGTCTGGGAACTTGCAGGAACCTTGGTGGAAGAGTGGGGTAACATCGCACAGCAAGAACGAGCAAATCTGGTGCAGTCCATGAGGAGGACATGCACTGCAATAATTAATGCAGCTGGTGGCCACACCAGATACTGACTGTTACTTTTGACAACCCCTTTGTTCAGGGACACGTTATTCCATTTCTGTTAGTCACATGTCTGTGCAAATTGTTCAGTGTATGTCTCAGTTGTTGAATCTTGCTATGTTCATATAAATATTTAAACATGTTAAGTTTGCTGAAAATAAACGCAGTTGACGTTTCTTTTTTTGCTGAGTTTATAAGGGAATGACACACTAATGATGGAACATTTTCTCTCAAAACCTGCAATTCCCAGTGGTATTTTAATACAATTTCAAGATCCAACAGACTGTCACTCCCAGTCTTTCCCTTTATCCCAAGGCAGTGGTGAAAGCCCTGCATGTCAGTCTTATAAAACCACTCTTTCCTCATCTCTCCCTCCTGCTCCCTCATGGGGTCTCTTCATTATTAGCTGCTCTTCCATATTTGTGTGGTGTCAGTGGTAATAAGTGGGGCCTGGGTTGTGCGTGTGTGGTGGTTGGTGGCTGTCAGGAGGAATATAAGGCTCCTATGTTCACCTGCCCATTCAACTGGCCCCAATGGGATCTCTACCTGCCACCAACATCAATTAGACGGATATCAACCCGCCAGCCCAGCCACCGCCACAGAGGGCCTGGGAACACCCTTGCTGCAGCTGGACTACTGGAATATTTTTAGAGACTCAGACATTTCCACAAGGGACACGTCTAATAAAAGTAAACACGCACACAAAACCACAAACACTTGTGCGCACACACACATATACTGTAGTGATCCATAGCACATATGCAACACAGAGAAAGTAGAGGTTTGACCAGTATGTGTCACGATCGTCGTAAGAAGCGGACCAAAGCGCAGCGTCGTGTGAATGCATCATTTTAATGGATGACGAAAACACGAAGTAAACTGAACAAAACAATAAATATACGAAATGTGCTGACACAAACACTACACATAGACAATCACCCACAACGACAAAACAGGCTACCTAAATATGGTTCCCAATCAGAGACAATGACTAACACCTGCCTCTGATTGAGAACCATAACAGGCCAAACACAGAAACAGACAAACATAGAATGCCCACTCAGATCACACCCTGACCAAACAAAACATATAAACATCCAAAGCAAACCATGGTCAGGGCGTGACAGTACCCCCCCACCCCACCCCCACCCCCAAGGTGCGGACTCCGGCCGCAAAACCTGAACCTATAGGGGAAGGTCTGGGTGGGCATCTGTCCGCGGTGGAGGCTCTGGCGCTGGACATGGACCCCACTCCACCATAGTCTTAGGGCTGGTGAGTGGAGGTGGTACTGGATAGACCGGGCCGTGCAGGCGCACTGGAGTTCTTGAGCACTGAGCCTGCCCAACCTTACCTGGTTGAATGCTCCCCGTAGCCCGACCAATGCGGCGAGGTGGAATAGGCCGCACTGGGCTGTGCTGGCGAACCGGGGACACCATGCGTAAGGCTGGTGCCATGTATGCCGGCCCGAGGAGACGCACTGGAGACCAGATGCGTAGAGCCGGCTTCATGGCACCTGGCTCGATTGCCCACTCTAGCCCGGCCGATACGAGGAGCTGGAATGTACCGCACCGGGCTATGCACCCGCACCGGGGACACCGTGCGCTCCACAGCATAACTCTGTGCCTGCCCGGTCTCTCTAGCTCTCCGGTAAGCACAGGAAGTTGGCGCAGGTCTCCTACCTGGCTTCGCCACACTCCCTGTGTGCACCCCCCCAATACATTTTTGGGGTCCCTCTCGGGCTTCCTACCACGCCGCCATGCTGACTCCATTCGCCGATATCCCTCCTCACACTGCTCCAGAGAATCCCAGGCGGGCTCCGGCACTCTCCCTGGGTCGACCGCCCACCTGTCTATCTCCTCCCAAGTAGTGACACAGTCCAGATCTCGCTCCCATGTCCAGAAATCCTGACATCGCTGCTGCTGCTGCTGCTGCTGCCCATTACCACGCCGCTTGGTCCTTTTGTGGAGGGTGATTCTGTCACGATCGTCGTAAGAAGCGGATCAAACCACCACGCAGCGTGGTGTGAATGCATAATTTTAATGGATGACGAAAACACGAAGTAAACTGAACAAAACAATAAATTAACAACGATGGTGAAACACTAATATATATATATATATATATATATATATATATATATATTGTTACGCACGCCTCTATGAAGAGGGAACGCAACACCCTGCTACAACTAAACTCTCCGTGAAGCGAAAAAGGTATGGACTGTAGGTGCAAGTAAGAATGACAACAGGCAGAATGTGGTACCGTTTACAAGGACTTTATTCCTTTACACGGTAATATGGGGAAAAGGGGCTGGACGGAACCAAAGCAAAGAAAGTAAATCTCAAAGCCCCCCTCTCCTATCTTACCTGCCTACCCACTACTTACCTAATTTAGCACCACCTGGTGCCCTAACCAAAATACAAGGGGTGGTCCGCCCAGGTCTTACCTAGTGTGTCTAGACAGCGAATATGCTACGGGTATATGTATGCCCGCGGGCCTCTTGCCTAAGCACTCCCTAGGTGCCTTCCCCTTCCCCCCTGGGAACAAATGAAACAGAATATTAAACAATTTCAAACAAACTAAGAAACAAAAGGATGTCAAATAAGCTCTATCTGAGCAACAAACTCACAGAACATACCACTTTCCAGCAAAATCAACCTCTATCACAATCAATCTCAGCAATCCCTACCTCCAGCAAAATCTCTACCTCCAAAAAGATGAGATCTCCCCCCTGAACAGAACACTGGCTTTTATATAGTGTCAGAAGGAATGGGTAATTGGAGACAGCTGCGTCTTGACGAGGGGGCGGGGTCAGCTCTCCAATTAGCCCTGGAGTCGACCAATCAGCTGCTTGAGGGATTTCAGGAAGCCATTTCCTGAAATAAACACATGTAAATACACAAACTACAACACATAATCTGGGGAACATAACAATATATATATATATATATATATATATATATATGAAATGTGCTGACAGAAGCAACTAACATAGACAATCACCCACCACCCACAATGACAAAACAGGCTTCCTAAATATGGCTCCCAATCAGAGACAATGACTAACACCCACCTCTGATTGAAAACCATATCAAGCCAAACACAGAAACAGACAAACTATACATATAACATAGAATGCTCACTCAGATCACACCCTGACCAAACAAAACATAGAAACATACAAAGCAAACTATGGTCAGGGCGTGACAGTATGTCTGTGTCATGCAGAGCCTACAAAAGAAAATAAGAATAAGACACATATAAATATATATAAACACAATGGATTTATACCTACCTGTAAGGCAGATACAAAATGGAGTAAAAAAAAAAGAACATCTGTTGGTGTGATTGTATGTTATATTCGTAATGGGAAGGGAATGACAGTGCTGTCAGCAGGATGGTTGAGGAATAAAAATAATTCACTTTGCCCACTGGGCAAAACCTGGTTGAATCAATGTTGTTTCCATGTCATTTCAACCCCAAAAATCTATGTGATGACATTGAATCAATGTGGAAAACTGATTGGATTTGGTATTTTTTTCACCCAACTGTAACCAGTTTTTTGTTTCCACATTGAATTCACGTTAGTTGACAACTCAACCAAATGTAAATCAAAACTGACGTCTGTGTGGGTATTCTCCCTGTGCGTCCCAAATGGCACACTATTCCCTATATAGTGCACTACTTTTGTTCAGGGCCCTTGTCAAAAGTAGTGCACTACAGTATACAGGGAATAGGGTGTCATTTGGGACAAACACTGTATTTCCTCTGTATTTCCTCTGTATTTCCTCTGTTATTATCTCTGTAATTCCTCTGTATTATCTCTGTATTTCCTCTTTATTTCCTCTGTATTATCTCTGTATTTCCTCTTTATTTCCTCTGTATTATCTCTGTATTTCCTCTGTTATTATCTCTGTATTTCCTCTGTTATTATCTCTGTATTTCCTCTGTATTTCCTCTGTATTTCCTCTGTTATTATCTCTGTATTTCCTCTGTATTTCCTCTGTATTATCTCTGTATTTCCTCTGTTATTATCTCTGTATTTCCTCTGTATTTCCTCTGTATTATCTCTGTATTTCCTCTATTTCCTCTGTATTATCTCTGTATTTCCTCTTTATTTCCTCTGTATTATCTCTGTATTTCCTCTTTATTTCCTCTGTATTATCTCTGTATTTCCTCTGTTATTATCTCTGTATTTCCTCTGTTATTATCTCTGTATTTCCTCTGTATTTCCTCTGTATTATCTCTGTATTTCCTCTTTATTTCCTCTGTATTATCTCTGTATTTCCTCTCTGTATTTCTCTGTATTTCTTTTATTTCCTCTGTATTATCTCTGTATTTCCTCTTTATTTCCTCTGTATTATCTCTAACATTTCTTCTTCTGGCTCTGTATTATGCTAATCAAGGTGCAGGCTCTGGCAGGAGGATAGTGTGTAACAAGGTATAATTAAAATGCTGTAATTTCCCTCTGACATTTCCAGTTCCATATCACTTCCCTATGGGGCAATAGAGTGGGAGGAAGAAAAAGACTTAACATTACATTAATGGGTATGGTGGACTACTTGACTAATGTTAGACAAAGACCAACAAGAACCTAAACCAGACTGTAAAATATTATGCAGCCAGACAGCTAAATCTATCGATTAAGACTAACTAAATTGGACCACCAAAAAGTTCTTAATTGACTCAACCATTGGACACAAGCTACACAAAACTGAAACACAAAGAAAGTTCATGAATTATAGACTAACTAAAAATCCAAAGCCAACATTTGACCAAACCACAACAAACCAACTGGATAATATCTAGTCACCCAAATCTTCTAAAATAATCAAATTCAAAGTAAGTTTGTCACGTAAGTACATAAACCTTGCCTTACTCCATAAAAAACAAATCAACTCAAGGGTTTTCCCCCATTGACTGTGAGTACGAGGTGTACAGAACAGGACTGATGGTGCCTCAGACAACACAGACAGGAGCTCTGTGACACACAGAGACGAGCACCACATTTCCACTGTGAACAGAATTGTCAGCGTTTCTCTGAGGATCAAAGAGGCCTTTGTGAGGTAGCGATGAAACACACGCCCCCTAACATCATCAGCTGTCTCAGAAAAAATGGAGGAAGGAAGGAGGGAAATAAGTGACGTTTGTAATCACAGAAAAATAAAGACCTTAAGGCCCCCTAACTCCAACAGAACATCAGAGGAGATAAGTAATACATACAGTCGTGCACACACACACACACACACACGGTACACTTCACACACTATTATCGTTTTATCTGTGCTTGACATACAACTGGTGCATCAAACAGGGTGCTCTAGTGATATCTCTGTCAGACTGAGAAGCCAATCCTCAGCAGACTTTAGACGCTGTCATACACACACGCATACACACACACTCAGACGAGGGCACTGTCTCCGACGACAGAGCAGAACATGACTGCTGTTGACAGCACATAGTGAGAGAGCACGTGCAATGTGCACTGAATACAAACTGAGAACCAGATGGAGTGTGTGTGCATACATGTGAGAGAGAGAAGTATTACTAAGGTAAAATGTAACAGTGGAGCGAAAGAGAGAGAGGAGAAAGAGAGGAGAGAGAAAGATGGGGGATTCTGAAATGAGAGGGATAACAGGTAAAGAGAAAGAAAGGTAAGAGATTGAATGAGATAGAAAGAAAGAAAGATTTAGAGTGTGAGGGAAAGAGAGAGATTGAGTAGAGGCAGATCTTACCACTCCTCCCGTGGCTGCCTGTCTGTCTGCTCCTGTCTTCTCTACAGGATTTAAGTGAGTGACACACTCTCTTTGTCTAAGCCTGCTTGTTCTTCCCACCACTCAAAGACATGTCAGCTAGATCAGCCACTTTCTTTCCTCCCATTTTAACTTCTATTTGCCTCTTTTTTCTGTCTGTCTTCCTCTGTTAAATGGGAGCAGAGGAAGACACGTTTTAAAGAAAAGTGTGTAATGTTCCTGCAGTACAATGGTTGGACTATAACTGTCCACTTTCCATTGTTTCCTTTACACTGCCCAGAGAACAAGGAGAACCCCAGCTCTAGGAGAACCCCCAGCTCAGCTAAAACCCAGTGACAACTACGTGCCATTTTCAAGGGATCTTTAAAGACATACTTCGTGATTTTGGCAATGAGGCCCTTTATCTACTTCCCCAGAGTCAGATGAACTTGTGGATATCACTTTTATTACTTAACTATTTGGTTTTCATATCATCACCTCTTGAAGAGCATAGTCAGAGCTACACATTTACGATTATTCCACATTTACCTCTATCATCAGAGTTATACAGTGAGTAACTGCATGCTTTTCATGATCAGTAAAAAATCAATTGATCATGTCATTTTAGATAGTTGAGGATAACCTAGCTTTGGGACACATCGGGAGTCTGTGTATTTTCTGGACGCCCTGAGTTGTGCATTGTTCTGGTTGTTGGCAATGGAAAATAACCCTACCACAATATAGTAAAGTGAAATAGTAAAGTGAAATGTGACTCTTGCTATCGAATAAATGTCTGAATCCAACTTTTGTCTGAACCACACCATATACCTGCTGTGTGTAGACAGTGGTAAATGTTGTGAAGCCTCACGTGAAGTGTGTAGTCTAATGGCAGCCATCTGTCTAACTCAGAAGGAATATCATGCGGTTCGGACAAGGGGGGTCACATTTCACTTTACATCTGATAAGTAGAGTTCATAGAGACTATACATGCCTTTGTTGACAGGAAAACATTTTTGGGTTGAAGCCGGCTATATTGTGGTAGGGTTATCTTCCGTTGCCAACCACCAGACCAGTCTCAACGTCAACAGTGAAGAGGTGAGTCCGGGATGCTGGCCTTCTAGGCAGAGTTCCTCTGTACAGTGTTTGTGTTCTTTTGCCCATGTTCATCTTTTATTTTTATTGGCCAGTCTGAGATATGGCTTTTTTTTTTGCAACTCTGCCTAGAAGGCCAGCATCCCGGAGTCGCCTTCTTCACTGTTGATGTTGAGACTGGTGTTTTGCGGGTACTATTTAATGAAGCTGCCAGTTGAGGACTCATGAGGCATCTGTTTCTCAAGCTAGACGCTCTAATGTACAGGAAGAACTCGTGGTAAGGACTATTCAGCGCTGGTCTGACCAATCGGAATCCATGCTTCAAGATTGTTTTGATCACGCAGACTGGGATATGTTCAGAGTAGCTTCAGAAAATAATATCGACACATATACCAATACGGTGAAATAGTTCATCAGGAAGTGCATAGGACTATTACAACCTACCCCAACCAGAAACCGCGGATAGATAGGAGCATTCGCGCAAAACTGAAAGCGCGAACCAATGCATTTAACCAGGGCTAGAAGACTTGGAATATGGAAGAATACAAGTAGTGTTGTTATTCCGTCCAGAAAGCAATCAAGCAGGCTAAATGTCGGCATAGGAACAAAGTTGAGTCCCAGTTCAATGGCTCAGACACAAGACGTATGTGGCAGGGTCTACAGACAATCACATATTATAAAAGGAAAACCAGCCACGTCACGGACACCGACATCTTGCTACCGGACAGGCTGAATACCTTCTTTCCTCACTCTGAGGATAATACAGTGCCACCGACGCGGCCCGCTATCTAGGACTGTGAGCTCTCCTTCTCCGTGGCCGACATGAGTAAGACATTTAAGCTTGTTATTAACCCTCAGCTGCTGGCGCAGATGGTATTCCTATCTGCGTCCTCAGAGAATGTGCAGACCAGTTGGCTGGTGTGTTTACAGATATATTCAATCTCTCCCTATTCCAGTCTGTTGTCCCCACATGCTTCAAGATGGCCACCGTTGTCCCTGTATCTAAGAAAGCAAAGGTAATTGAACTAAATGACTATCGCCCAGTAGCACTCACCTCTGTCATCATGAAGTGCTTTGAGAGACTAGTCAAGGATCATATCACCTCCACCTTACCTGCCACCCTAGACCCACTTCAATTTGCTTACCGCCCAAATAAATCCACAGACGACGCAATCACCACCACACTGCACACTTCCCTGTCCCATCTGGACAAGAGGCATACCAATGTAAGAATGATATTCATTGACTATAGCTCAGCATTCAACACCATATTACCCTACTGTACTCCCTGTTCACCCATGACTGCATGGAAAAGCACGCCTCCAACTCAATCATCAAGTTTGCAGACGACACAATAGTAGTAGGCTTGATTACCAACAACGATGAGACAGCCTACAGGGAGGAGGTGAGGGCTCTGGGAGTGTGGTGCCAGGAAAATAACCTCTCACTCAACGTCAACAAAACTAAGGAGATGATCGTGGACCTTGGGAAACAGCAGAGGAAGCACCCCCCTATCCACATCGATGGGACTGTAGTGGAGAAGGTGGAAAGCTTCAGGTTCTTCAGCGTACACACCACTGACAAATTGAAATGGTCCACACACACAGACAGTGTGGTGAAGAAGCCGCAACATCACCTCTTCAACCTCAGGAGGCTAAAGACATTTGACTTAACATCTAAAACCCTCACAAACTTTTACAGATGCACAATTGAGAGCATCTTGTCGAGCTGTATCACCGCCTGGTACGGCAACTGCACCTCCCACAACCGCAAAGCTCTCCAGAGAGTGGTGCGGCCTGCCCAACGCATTACCGGGGGCAAACTTCACACCCTCCCGATGCCATAGGAAGGCCAAAAAGATCATCAAAGATATCAACCACCTGAGCCACTGCCTGTTCACCCGCTATCATCCAGAAGGCGAGGTCACTATAGGTGCATCAAAGCTGAGACTGAAAAACAGCTTCTATTTGTATTTGTATTTATTTAACTGCTCTTCCTGGGGTCCAGCAAAATTAAGGCAGTTTATACTATTTTAAAAACATTACAATACATTCACAGATTTCACAACACACTGTGTGCCCTTAGGCCCCTACTCCACTGCTTCTATCTCAAGGCTGTGAGACTGCTAAACAGCCATCACTAGCACATCAGAGGTGGCTGCCTATAGACATAGATTAGAAATAATTGGCACTATAAGGAAATGAAACACGAGCCACTTTAATAGTCTCTGTATCTTGCATTACTCATCTCATATGTATATACTGTAATCTATACTATTCTACGGTATCTTAGTCACTTTAATTGTGTGTAAATATTGCATCACCCATCTCATATGAATATACTGTATTCTATACTATTCTACGGTATCTTAGTCACTTTAATTGTGTGTAAATATTGCATCACCCATCTCATATGAATATACTGTATTCTATACTATGCCACTTTTAGTCCAATGCCACTCTGACATGTATGTATATATATTCCATTCCTTACTTAGATTTAAGTGTATTTTGGGTATATGTTGTGAAAATATTCGATATTACTTGTTAGATATTACTGCACCATCGGAGCTAGAATGGTTAAGTTAAGGGTTAAGGTGTGGGATAGACTAAAATCTCAAAAACAACTTTTTATTGCTGCATACAAACATGTGACATTTGGCACCAGATGCTTACACCCATCCTCCATCTGCATCCACATCGCCCTAGCAAAACTGAAACCTACTTGAAAGTTACAGTGCTTACTGTTGTGGATGACCTGGCTGGGACATGGGCAAATGCACCCTTCTGCTGCTTGACAGGCAGTGTCCACAATTTGTTTTACTTAACTAGGCAAGTCAGTTAGGAACAAATTCTTATTTACAATGACGGCATTCGGGGAACAGTGGGTTAACTGCCTTGTTCAGGGGCAGAATGACAGATTTTTACCTTGTCAGCTCGGGGATTCAATCCGGCAACGTTTCAGCTACCTGCCACCCCTAGGCTACCTGCCGCCCCTAGGCTACCTGCCGCCCCTAGGCTACCTACCGCCCCTAGGCTACCTACCGCCCCTAGGCTACCTGCCGCCCCTAGGCTACCTGCCGCCCCTAGGCTACCTGCCGCCCCTAGGCTACCTGCCGCCCCTAGGCTACCTGGCCGCCCCTAGGCTACCTGCCGGCTACCTCCAGCTCTCCCTAGTCAACCTGCCGCTCTCCAGTCAACCTGCCGCTCTCCAGTCAACCTGCCGCTCTACAGTCAACCTGCCGCCCTCCCCAGTCAACCTGCCGCCCCTAGGCAATCAACCTGCCGCCCTACAGTCAACCTGGCCGCTCTACAGTCAACCTGCCGCTCTCCAGGCAACCTGCCGCCCCTCTCCAGTCAACCTGCCGCTCTCCAGTCAAACTGCCGCTCTACAGTCAACCTGCCGCTCCCCAGTCAACCTGCCGCCCCGCAATCAACCTGCCGCCCCTAGGCTACCTGCCGCCCCTAGGCTACCTGCCGCTCTCCAGTCAACCTGCCGCCCCTAGGCTATCTGCCACCCCTAGGCTACCTGCCTCCCCTAGGATACCTGCCGCTCCCCAGCGAACTTGCCGCCACTAGACTACCTGCCGCCTCTAAGGATGGGAAATTTACCTAAACCACTCATACTTGTCGGGTATAGTTCACATTTATTTTATATCACTCAAATATCAATTTAATGATGGCCAATATTAAGAGATATTGTGAGGCTACCATCACATATCTGAAATTACATGATCAAATTATGTTTACTGAAAATCATGCAATTACTTGCTAAGTATATAACTCTGATGATAGAGCTAGGCTCTTCAAGAGGTGATGCTATTACAATCAAAGTTAACATGTATTTAACAATCCCTTGAAAACGGTACATGGTTTTTGCCAGCAGGAACATCTAATGCTCTTCACCTTATTGTGACATTTATCGATAACAACAATAGAATGTTCTACTGCTTTGTACAACACAGAAAGACACACACACATGCAGGCACACGTGCACATCTTTGTTCGTTATGGTAGCCCATAGTATCCGATGATGACTTCCACTTCTGAGTTAACAGTGAATCCTTAGGTGACTGTTGAGTCCAAACCAAGATTCACAAACTTTATTGCAACTGGGGCATGTGCAGTCTGTGTTGGCGTGGCCAGTCATGGTTGTATGTCTCCTGGGCTGTTCTGCTGTTTCTTTGTGCTCTTCTCCTCCTCCCATCTCTGTACACCGTTCTGTCAGCTGTGTCCTCCAGGTCTGTGGGTTTAATGTTGCAATAATTCAACGACGTTTTCAGCTGGTCCTTGTAGCATTTTCATCTGCCCCTCTGTAGACCGCCGGCCAAAGTGTAGCTGGCCATACAGGATCTTCCCTGCTCCTGAGACATTCTATTGACATGCCCAAGACAGCGCAGTTGGCGTTGGTTGACCATGGCCTCCATACTCTTGCAGTTGGTCTTAGCAAGTATTTCTGTAAGGGGCACATGGTCGCACCAGGTGATTCCCAGGGTGCACTGCAGGCATCTTATGTGGAATCAGCTGCTTGTTATGGCGACAGTAGGTGACTCAGGCTTCACAGTTATAAAGAAGTGTGGTGATGCAGACGCCTTGATAGACAGTGACTTTGGTGTGGAGGTGGAGATCCCTGTTTTGGAAGACCATGTGTCTGAGTTGTCACAAGGCAGCTGATGCTTTCTTGATCCTGTTTTACGAGGTTGCTCCCCATGTATTTGAATGACGGGACTATTGCCAGTGATTTGTGTCCAATGGTGAAGACAGGCATGGTGGGTGGAGGGCTGGATCTCCATTGGCAGACCACTGTGTTGGTGGTGTTGATAGACAGTCCCATCCTGCTATAGACCCTCACAGCCATTAGGGTGGGCCATGAGAGCACAGTCAGCTTACTGCACCTAAAGAACATACTCTGACAAAACCTTGGTGGTTGCTTGGAGCCTTCTGATGTTGAATAGGTTTCCATCCAGCCTGAAGTCCACCGCAACTGCGCTACTGTCCTCAAGGTCCTTGTTGAGAAGCTGGGTGACACATAGGAGGAAGATGTTAAAGAGTACAGGTGCCAGCACACACCCCTGCCTCAAACCGATGCTTACTCCAAAGGGCACTGACTCTTTCCCTCCTATGGCCACCATCCCATCATGGAACTGGCAAAGGATGTTGACAAATCTGAGTAGTATGTCCCATAGTAGTTCCCTGTTCACAGTGTCGAAAGCCTTGGAGAGGTCGACAAAGGCCATGAACAGGTCCTGATGTTGTACACACACACACACACACACACACACACACACACACGCACGCACATGCATGCACAAACACATTGCACAAGACACACACAGAGTACAAACATGAAGAAATGTTTCACTTATAAAATGTGATGTTTATTAAATGTTGACAAGACATTAAAACACAGTATCAAGATTCCGCAAAACAATCTATATTACTTCACCGAGAGAAAATGAAAAGAGAGTTGGTTCTGTTGGGGATTAGGGGAGTGGGGAGCTGAGAGAGGTTGGGTTGGGGGAACGAAGGGATGGAGGAGTGGGGAAATGGATAGATGAAGGAGGGTGGGGAAATGGAGGGGTTAGGGGAATGGAGAGTGTGTTAAAAATGGAGGGGGAACAGAGAAGGTTGTGGGAAGGAGAGATGGTGTTGGAAAAGTGGATAAATGGAGGACCGAGATGGAGGGTGCGAGAACGGACGGATTGATCAGTACTCTGCTGATTCTGATGATAATAAGAGGGAGAGAGGGAATGAGAGGGAGCGAGGGATAACTCTTTTGTTCATACTCCTCTATCACATTGACTGCTGGAGCCAAGATCCTGCTAGAATTTAAACGGGGAGGAGGAAGGGTGGATGGTGCTCGTAACAGCAGACTGGAAATGAAAGAAGTAAAGGTTGGGGTGGGGGCTTTGGAACAATGACTGTGGGGTTTCTAAGTGGGGGTTGGTGTGGGTGTACAGTACGTTGATAAAACGTATAACGTGCACTATTTGTCGCTGAAGGTTTTACATTAGAAGGGGAGTCGGGGATAAAATGAGAAGTCCAGTTCAACACATAACCAGAAGGGCGTGAGCCACTATGGAATCAGTTATCACATGACTTAATGGTTCATTTATATCTCTCTGTTATCAACACAAATAGCAGGGAGGCAAGTTGTACATAAGCATCACATTTACTTTGATGAATTCCTACAGTTCCTTTCTCTCTCTCTCACACACAGACACGCACACACACATCGCACACATACACACAAACCTACACACTCTCACACACAGACACACAGAAAGAGAAATGAATGTCCTCCTGGTCAGTCAGTCACATCAAGACATCAGTCTGACTCATTCCAGTATCTCATTCAACTTTATACGTTTATCCATTTTAACTTGCACACCACCCTTTGAAATCCTCTCTTCTGTGAAACCCTATGAAATGATCATCTCTTATCTTCTACCCTAACACAAATTGTTGTCATCAAACTCTCCCATGTAATTCTGTTTCCATGGTAACGTGATGAGTGTTAATAATGCATTGATAATATGATTAGACGGTTGGTTCTTTGATGTTTGGCTTCAGAGCTGAGTAGTGGTAGAAGAGGCAGACTAGCTGACTGTAGGAGTGGATGGACTCTGACTCTGCTCTGTGTTACCAACGCAGGACTCCTGGTGAACTGAGACTCACTGACTCAGCCTCTATGGCTGACTGAGACTGAGCAGGTTTCTGTGGATAGTTGGCTGCGTGGAGCTGGAGCTCTGTGGGTGCTGCAGTCCAGACACACACTCTGTCCTGTACTGGAAAAAGAACCAGGATAAAACACATAGCCAATCCAGTGTCTTGAGGAGCAATGCTCATCACTATGCTTGTTGGCCCACTGGCAGAACGGGCAGATCAAAATGTCCTCCAGATTTGGTGTGTCCCATAGAGCCAGTATATCAAGTAGAGACAAAATATCTGACCAGATCAAAGACGTCCCCATAATGTCCAACAGAGCCACATTGTCCCCCAGATGTGCCATTGACATCGCTTCAGTTTAGATTAATTTGTGCTGTTTTTTTAATAGTGGGCATGCCCTCATGTGCTTACTAAACCCCTCCTCTTTCTCACATGCCCCTCCCCCAAAACTATAGCTGGCCACACCCTCTCTTGTGCCCAGTCCGGTAAAAGAGGAGAAATAAGGGCTCTGGTTTTGTTTTGTTTTTCTTCTTTTGACTTGTAATTTGTAAAGTCTCTGTGCTTGAGTTCTCTTTTGTCTTTTGGCATAGTATGAAAACAGTTGGACATGCTCTAAAGGTCATACACACTGTACAATAAATCTACACATATCTTTAAAGCTTTCAGTACATCTAAAGAAAATCCAGATTGAAAACAACAAATGGAAAAAAATATTCAGAATTCCACAATTTCATTGTTACAAAACTTCTGATGTTGTGCTCTTTTTCTTTTTTATAATACTTTACAGACAATACATCTTTTTTTGTTGTCGCCGTTCCCGACAAGTTTTTGAGCTCCTATTCAGAAAGAAAATCATGGTTGCGGGATCGGTCGATAGCGGCAAACTGTATTTTACAGCAACAGTTCCTCTGCTAGAGCCAGAAGAAAAGATCCTGGGTCACCCTAGCAGAAAACCTAGACATCCAGCTAGACATGGTTAGATTACAGAACATAAAATATTACAGGAGATGGGGAAATGGGGAGAGGAGGAGAGGGAGAGAAGTAGAGAAGGAGAGGAGGAGAGAGGGGAGATGGAGTAGAGAGGGGAGTGGAGGAGAGGGAGAGGAGATGAGAGGTGAGGTGGATAAAAAAAGAGATATGGATGAATTGAACATAAAGGATGAGATGAAAACAGAATGTGTATGTAGCTACGTTAAAGGACTGTTATCAGAGTGTGTGTGTGTGTGTCAGTGTGTGTGTGTGTGTCAGTGTGTGTTTGTGTGTCAGTGTGTGTTTGTGTGTCAGTGTGTTTGTATGTGTGTGTGTCCATGTGTGAAGCAGCTTCTATCAACTATAGAGCTGATTGTGAAAGCACAAGAATAGAATTGAAATGCTCAGGGATGTAGGGGACTATTTAACCTTGTGGTTGTGGTGGCAAAGGTTAAAACATGCTCTACTCCCTAAAGGAACAGATGAATAACAGACCACCCTCTCTGTCATGACACTCCTGGCTCTGGAAGGTAGCAGTCCAATAACCTTTCTTCCTCTCGTTCTTTCTATGGTAGGCCATCAGAGGCACCTTGTCACTTCACCCCATTCTTTTCCCTGTATTTTCCTCTTTTCCATTCTGCTGCCTCCTACATTCACCCACTACCAATGGGAACTTGATAACCTTCATCATATCATTTTTACATAGGCTGTTTGTCTGACTGACTGGGAGCTCAAATGGATCACTGAAATTGACTCTTAGGGTGACTGGGAGAGTGATTAGAAGACAAGCACACTTGCATGCATGCACGCAGACACTAACACACACTGCAGCATTACCATCTGGGGTACTGTAGAAGTAGTAACTTGGTTGGTGATCAGACTAAGTGCCCAATATGCTCCCTAATAGCCTCAGTCAGATGATTGAGATCGGTTCCCTCTTGTTTACTCATCCCTTCTTGCTCAGCCCTCCATAACCTCTCCTCCATCTTTCTTTTTCTCTGTATATTCCCATTTTCTTAGTCGCCTTTTCATTAAGTCATTCCCTTCGACCCCTCTGTTTGACCTGTCCTCTCTCTCTCCCCCTCTCCCCCTCTCTCTCTCTCGCTCCCCCTCTCTCTCTCTCTCTCTCTCTCTCTCTCTCTCTCTCGCTCCCCCCTCTCTCTCTCTCTCTCCCCCCCCTCTTTCAATCTTCTGTCTCCTTTTATTTCAACCGTTCCCTCTCTACACTGGTGCAGCTGTTCCATTGCGCTGTGCCTCCTACCGAGACTATCTGAAATAAAGGGACACGTAAGCAGTACTGTGGGTTGGGCCATTCTGGCTGGGAGGCCAATGCAGCCGGGTCACTTTAGGTGACAGAGTTTTGCTGTGGTCATATTGTAGCTTCAGGGGGCAGGGTGTGTGTGTGTGTGCGTGTGTGTATGCGTGTGTGTATGTGTGTATGCGTGTGTGTGCGTGTGTGTATGCGTGTGTGTATGTGTGTGTGTGTGTAAGTTTGTGTGTGTGTGTGCGTGTGTGTATGCGTGTGTGTATGCGTGTGTGTGCGTGTGTGTATGCGTGTGTGTATGCGTGTGTGTATGTGTGTATGCGTGTGTGTGCGTGTGTGTATGCGTGTGTGTATGTGTGTGTGTGTGTAAGTTTGTGTGTGTGTCTGTGTGTGTGTGTGTTCCAACTGTAATGTCACATCTCCGTTTCTGACATATCATGAATCAGTCACTTGTTCTAAGGTCACACGGTAACGCCACGCTTCGCTGACTGGCAGCAACGCAGCAAAGGACTGTGGGAATAGGAATACTGGTTACAGGGCACAACAAACACAGGAGACAGGTCAAGGACAAGGTCAAGGCTCAGAAGGAATAGACAGATACTTGATTAATAACTAGATATAAATGAAGCACTAATAGAAAGAGTGATGAACAGAGTGAATCAGACTCAAGTGTGTGGGTGGGAGGGGGGCACAAAAAGCCTCAGCACAACACTAGTAGGCGATAGGGGACTACGGGTAGGGGTGGGGCACATGAAGTTGGGCGGGGCTGGGAGGTGGTGGAGAGGGACAAGGGCTCCACAGGAAACAGTAGAGAATAGTAGTAAACCAATCAAAGATGTCAATCCTTTTAGTCATTCAGTAAACAGTATCTGAGGGTGTGGTTTTATTACTCTGAACACTTTCAACTCCTTTCCTCTGTTATTGCGTCATATACTCATTTGCTCTCGTCGCGCGCGGGTCGTATCTTCATCTCAGAGAACTTGAGGGAGTACTGCCAGCCGGTCCAGGTGGACCACTCGATGCCGTCAGCATAGGAGGTGTGCTGCCCGCGGAGGTACTGTCCGTTCAGGTTGGACGTGTGGCAGTTGCGGTACCACCACGCGCCGTGGTAGAAGGAGGCACAGTTGTTCTCTGAGTGGTCGTTGTCCTTGTCTTTGGTTGTGAACTTCATCCCGTTGTGCTTGAGCAGAGCATCGCCTGTATGGTGAAAGGGAGCGGGTTGGTGGTGGAGGGTGGGGGGTGGATTGGATGAGTGAAGGACACATTTATGTTGCATTCATGTACAAACAAACACACAACCATATTTACATATATGCACACACACACACACACACACACACACACACACACACACAGTCAAAGGACAAGGATGAACAGAGGAGAAATAGAAGATAGATGGGAAGACAAAAAAGAAGAAGATAATTGAGAGAGGCTGATAAAATAGGTTTCAACTTCTCAGTGCTTTGATTGGTCCTTCCTAGTTCAACTAATGTATTTGTCCAGAGATCTCTTACATCAGAGAGCAGCACTGCTTTCCCATTCATTTACCTAAATGACTGAGGATTTTACAATCAATAATTTCCATAAATTACGTGAGATCAGAGAGAGATGCCTCCTGTCCTTTCTAGAAGATCAGTCCTCATTACATAAATTGTAGTGTTACAACACTATGTTGTTTATTTATCAAAGGGCTCTACGCTGACCTTTTTATCCTTCTGCTAATATCACATCCCTAACGATCCGATCACCACACAACTGTCACAGCACGCACGCACACACACACACACACACACACACACACACACACACACACACACACACACACACACACACACACACGATGAGGATCTTTGTAGCTACAGCAGAAATAGAACTAAAGAGAGGTACATGACACAGTTAGCTACAGATGTAGGATCTTCATTTGAGTCAGTTTGCTACAGCAGGAAATAATCCTGTAGTAGCAGGTGATGTGAATCATTATGTGGATTATAATTATTTGAGGGTTGATGCATTTTTTGTTGCGGCAAATCAAGTTTGAAATTTCAAATTGGAAATTACAAACATTAGAAGCCTTTTTAAAAACGTAAATATACTACAAGTTTGCATTTCCGGTTGTGAAGGAAAACTCTCAGGAAAAAAATAGTGATCAAATTAAGATCCTACATCTGTATAGGCTACGGCTTTGCGCTGAATGTCATACTTGGGTGGTTGGCTTATTGTCAGCGGCACTGCACATGGGGATATTGAGTGATGACATTCTGTACCACACAATAAACGATTTCAGAGAATAATGTACTTGTTATTGGTGTTTCATAGCAACTCTTCAGGCTTTCAATAAACAAAAGTATACGAGTGCCTGGATGTGGATTTTTACATTACTCTACCTCTCCCTGTGTGTTTTTCACTCTTTCCCTCACTCCCTATCTCCCTCTGTATAATGCTTCATGCTGTGTCTGTGACCAGAGGGGGATAAAACCCCTCCTCTCCAGCGGTGAGGTGTTCGCTAGCAGCTCGTCTGGGCATCTTAAGCGTTTAAATCCCCAGGCTGGGTGTGGCCACTGATACTCCCTTCTCCCCTCCAACCAAACCCTCCCAACCCTCTCTCAATTTGCCGTTTCCACGGTAACCCATGGTGCAATTAGTTCCGGTAGAAGAAATGGCAAAACAGAGAAAAAAGATCAAAACATACAACCCATCGTGACAGCATGATGATGGTTACCGGATGAAACTAAAGAAGGGGAGAGAGAGATGAACCAGGCTAGGGGCACTTAGAGTCTCATTTGCAGCCCGCTCAGTGTCACCTTGTCTGGGTAAAGGGAAGGGGATGGGATGGGCGGCTCCACTGAACACCATTAAGATCCAGCAGCTTCTAGCCACAATAACTACCTGTCTACAGATCTCAGATCAGAGGAAATTGTGTGTGTGTGTGTGTGTGTGTGTGTGTGTGTGTGTGTGTGTGTGTGTGTGTGTGTGTGTGTGTGTGTGTGTGTGTGTGTGTGTGTGTGTGTGTGTGCGCGGTGGGATTCAAATGTCCAACAGGCACGTTGTCAGTTGAAGGTCAGTTTCATTGCAGTAGGAGAAGCTATAAGCCATTTAAACAACCCATCTCTCTCTCTCTCTCCAAAACCTGATTGTGTCCTTCTTTACCTTCTCTCTCCCTCTCTCTCTCTTCTCCCTCGTCGTTCCCCCATCCCTCCTCTCTCATCTGTCCCCCTTCTCTGTCTGTGTGCTGTGCTAAGCGACCCAAAGGTTCTTAAAATTGCTTCTTTGTAGCGACTAACATGAGACAGTGTTTTGTTTACGCTGCAGGTCAACCACAGTAATTCATTGTGTAGTAATTTATTCACGGGACGGGGCACTGGGTGAGATGTGACATTTGGGGAACAGATATATACTCTTTGTCCCCCTCAGTCTGTCTGTCTACATTGTTAAATCATCGGGCATTAACACAATACAGTGGAGACCAAAACCAAACACTCCCTCCATTTCTCCCTCCTTTTCTGCCTCCCTCCCTCACCCCCTCAGCACTTAACAATATTAACAAGACTACTGCAGATGACACAGCAGATATGACGATAGATAGAGTCAATGCATTGCTGAGTTATAATCGTAGTATTTGAGAAGTAAATCTGAGGCTTAAATGTTTGTGTTTGGGGTGCTTTACCCTTTGATTGATGTCTAGGTCTACAATGACCTAATCTATGATTTGAATCAAACATCAATGTTAAGTTTTTTAGGTATATACTTTCTTGATCCCCAACAGGAACTGGTCAGTCAGATATAACCACGTACCTGCGTTTCCGGAGTAATCTCCAACTGTCAGTGGGTATCCATCATCATCCGGGTCCACAGAGAACAGGCCCACTCCAAAGGTCTCGTACTGGGCGTAGGCTGTACTGTTGTCAAAGTCCTCCAGGTCAATCCTCAACTCATAGTTACCCTGGATGGACAAGGCATGAATCTGCTTCAACCCTGCAGAGAGAGAGAGACAGAGAGAGAGAGTGAAGGAGAGAGAGAGAGAGAGAGACAGAGAGAGAGAGAGAAAAAAGGGATGGGAGAGAGGGAAGGAGAGAGAATGAATGAATGAAAGAATGAATGAGAAAGAAGTGAGAAAGAGAAGGAGAGAAAGAGAGAAGGTGTTAGTGGTGACCAATCAGAGCCCCTCCTTGAGGGAAAGAGACCCCCTTGTTGCTCAGAGAAAACCCCACCGAAGCCATTCAACAGCTTGGTACTGCACCGTGCATCTTTCACAAAAACCAAAATACACATAATTTCCTCACCTGCCAGTCAGTTCCCAGAAGTCACCCTGCTACAGTAAGTGAGAGGACCCCTCAATGCAGCAGGATGCTCGGTCTGGATGTGTTAACCCATGCTCTGTCACATAACTTTAAAGACAGCAGCTGGGTCCTCACAAACCAAGCACTTAAAGGACACACTCTGATCAACAAAACAGATCCCAAGAATACTGAGATAAGAGGACTGTGTGTGTGTGTGTGTGTGTGTGTGTGTGTGTGTGTGTGTGTGTGTGTGTGTGTGTGTGTGTGTGTGTGTGTGTGTGTGTGTGTGTGTGTGTGTGTGTGCATGTACATGTCTGAATGGACATTTACCAGTCACTGCATTTGGTAGCTCCCATGAAAGAAAACACAAATATGAAACCGTTATCCAGTCTCAACCATACACTCTTCAGCTTGCTGTGTGTCAATTTCACTCCATTCCAACTCGATGCTCATGGTCCTTACGTCATCAGAGTACGCAGCTGAACACTGTATACTGGAAACACTCGGTTAGTTATTTTAACTAAAACATAACCAATCATGTTGGACATGAATACAGAACTTGTTTCTGCATGGATTCCGCAACGCGGTTTGCTTAGACAGCTAGGACCGCTATTTCTAGTCCCGAAAAACCACTTAACGGACAGGTTGGAGTCTAGTTGAAAGAGCCGCTAACCTAGCTAAACTGCTAAGTTAGTCCCAGATGACTTTTCCAATGGAGCCTCTTTGTCTGGAGAAGTAAATGAACGGTTCCAGCGCTGTAGGAGCTGTATCTACTACGCTTTGTTTCAGGACAAACTGGATCACTCAGAGTTCCAACGCTGTAGGAGCTGTATCAACTACGCTTTGTTTCAGGACAAACTGGATCACTCAGAGTTCCAACGCTGTAGGAGCTGTATCAACTACTCTTTGTTTCAGGACAAACTGGATCACTCAGAGTTCCAACGCTGTAGGAGCTGTATCTACTACGCTTTGTTTCAGGACAAACTGGATCACTCAGAGTTCCAATGCTGTAGGAGCTGTATCAACTACTCTTTGTTTCAGGACAAACTGGATCACTCAGAGTTCTTTGTTTCAGGACAAACTGGATCACTCAGAGTTCCAACGCTGTAGGAGCTGTATCTACTACGCTTTGTTTCAGGACAAACTGGATCACTCAGAGTTCCAATGCTGTAGGAGCTGTATCAACTACTCTTTGTTTCAGGACAAACTGGATCACTCAGAGTTCCAACGCTGTAGGAGCTGTATCTACTACGCTTTGTTTCAGGACAAACTGGATCACTCAGAGTTCCAAGGCGGCAATTGTTTGCTTGCCGAGGATTATAGGCTTGAGGTGGCTTCCTTTATAACGCAGGTAGCCAGCATACGTAAGAAACTGGGGGAAACGCAGAGTAGAATGTTTATATTTTCTAAGCCGGGGGCTGGACGGTGTTCGCGCATGTTGAATGCATCTCTGTCTTGTCGTTTGTCGTTATCCGGTGTTCCCGGAGTTCGTTCGTTCCCAGTTGCTAAGTTGCTAATAAGCATGCACCCATTAATAAATTGACTTTGAGCAAAGTGTGTCCATGTCTGCGGATGACTCAACACTATACATCAGCTACTACAGCAACTGAAATGACTGCAACCCTTAACAAAGAGCCGCAGTTAGTTTCAGAATGGGTGGCAAGGAATAAGTTAGTCCTAAATATTTCAAAAACTAAAAGCATTGTATTTGGAATAAACCATTCACTAAACCCTAAACCTCAACTAAATATTGTAATAAATGTGGAAATTGAGCAACTGTCATGGTCATATTGATACAACAGTAGCTAAAATGGGGAGAGGTCTGTCCATAATAAAGTGCTGCTCTGCCTTCTTAACAGCACTATCAACAAAGCTCTAGTTTTGTCGCACCTGGACGACTGTTCAGTCGTGTGGTCAAGTACCACAAAGCTTAGGAAAATTGCAATTGGCTCAGAACAGGGCAGCATGACTGGCCCCCTTGGATGTACACAGAGAGCAAACATGAAAAATATGCATGTCAATATCTTCTGGCTCAAAGTGGAGGAGAGATTGACTTCATCACTAATTATATTTGTGAGTGGTATTGACATGTTGTCTGTTTAAATGACTAGCACACAGCTCAGACACCCATGCATTCCTGACAAGACTTGCCACCAGAGGTCTCTTCACGGTCCCCAAGTCCAGAGCAGACTATGCGAGGCGCACAGAACTACATAGATCCATCACTACATGGAACTCGATTCTACATCAGGTAACTGATGCAAGCAGTAGAATCAGATTTAAAAACAGATAAAAATACACCTTTTGGAACAGCGGGGACTGTGAAGCAACACAAACATAGGCGCAGACACATGAATACAGTGGTTGCTCCACTAAAAGTTTTGCGATTATGCTGCGTTACTTAGAGGTAATTTGTGGTTTAGTACGGTACCCTGCATCACCACTTCATTGCCCCAGACCAGCGCAAGGGGGAGTTAGAGCACTGATTATGCTTTTGGGTCCTACCGTGTCTCTAACTGACAATGAATGGGCGACATAAACCTAAAATGGTGCTGGAGCAGAAAGCAGACGTTTTACGTGACCCAACTGATTGCGTTTTTTTGTTATTTTATCTGCGTTGTTTGTAAATTTTTAAAAAACTATTTTGTACATAATGTTAATGCTACAGTCTCTTATGACCGAAAATAACTTCTAGACATCAGGACTGCGATAACTCACCACAGACTAGCAGAATCCTTTTTCTTCTTTCACGACTCTGACGAACCCAATGCGGAGGATATACGACACCTGGCCCCAGTGATCCGCGTGAAGAGGAGGCGGAGAAAGAGAGGCCGGAGGTCGGGCTGCCTGCTGAGGAGTCGGAGGTGATCGAATAAACCCCCACTCCCCTCAATTCTGCTCGCAAGTTATTGGGAAGATTAAACTACCAACGGGACATAAAAAATTGTAACATCTTATGCTTCACAGAGTCGTGGCTGAACGACAACAATATCAACATACATCTGGCTGGTTATATGATGTGCGGGCAGGATAGAATAGCGGCATCTGGTAAGACAAGGGGTGGAGGTCTATGTATTTTTGTAAACAACAGCCGGTGCACAATATCTAAGGAAGTCTCGAGCCATTGCTCGCCTGAGGTAGTTTCTCATAAGCTACAGACCACATTACCTACTGAAAGCGTTTTCATCTATATTCTTTGTAGCTGTTTTACTTACCACCACAGTCAGAGGCTGGCACCAAGATAGCATTGAATGAGCTGAATTCCGCCATAAGAAAACACTCACCCAGAGGCGGAGCTCCTAGTAGCCTGGGACTTTAATGCTGGCAAACTTAAATCAGTTTTACCTAATTTCTATCAACATGTTAATGTGCAACCAGAGGGAAAAGCACTCTGGACCACCTATACTCCACACACAGAGATGCATACAAAGCTCTCCCTCACCCTCCATTTGGCAAATCTGACCATAATTATATCCTCCTAATTCCTGTTTACAAGAAAAAATTAAAAACAGGAAGCACCAGTGACTAGATCAATAAAAAAGTGGTCAGATGAAGCAGATGCTAAGCTACAGGACTGTTTTGCTAGCACAGACTGGAATATGTTCCGGGATTCCTCAAATGGCATTGAGGAGTATACCATATCTGTCATTGTCTTCATCAATGAGTGCAATACATACCCTAACCAGAAATCATGGATTATAGGCAGCATCCGCACTAGGCTAAAGGATAGAGCTGGGACTCTAACCCGGAAGCTTATAAGAAATCCCGCTATCCCCTCCGACGAACCATCAAACAGACAAAGCGTCAATACAGGACTAAGATCAAATCGTACTACACCGGCTCTGACAATCGTTGGATCTGGCAGGGCCTGCAAACCATTACAGACTACAAAGGGAAGCACAGCCGAGAGCTGCCCAGTGACACAAGCCTACCGGACGAGCTAAACTATGCTCGCTTCGAGGAAAATAACACTGAAACATGCACGAGAGCACCAGCTGTAGCGGAAGACTGTGTGATCGCGGTCTCCGCAGCCAATGAGAGTAAGACCTTTTAGACAGGTCAACATTCACAAGGCCACAGGGCCAGACTAATTACCAGGACGTATACTGGGAGCATGCGCTGACCAACTAACAAGTGTCTTCACTGACATTTTCAACCTCTCCCTTTCTGAGTCTGTAATACCCTGAGAAAGGCACAGTGATGCAGAAACATTGGTAAATACATATAAAATTGTTGTGAGATTACACATGGAGTGTTATAATGATAGTATATAGTTTATTCGTCAGCACCTCCACACAAACAATTAATTCTGGGTTTGCACCAGCTCATGTTTTTTTATCGAGTCTGTAATACCAACATATTTTCAGCAGACCACCATAGTGACTGTGCCCAAGAACACTAAGGTAACCTGCCTAAATGACTACCAACCAGTAGCACTCACGTCTGTAGCCATGAAGTGCTTTGAAAGGCTGGTCATGGATCACATCAACACCATCATCCCAGAAACCCTAGACCGACTCCAATTTGCATAACGCCCCAACAGATCCACAGATGATGCAGTCTCTATTGCACTCCACACTGCCCTTTCCCAACTGGACAGAAGGAACACCTATGTGAGAATGCTATTCATTGAAGACAGCTCAGTGTTTAACACCATAGAGCCCTCAAAGCTCATCAATAAGCTAAGGACCCTGGGACTAAACACCTCGCTCTGCAACTGGATCCTGGACTGCCTGACGGGCCGCCCCCAGGTGGTAAGGGTAGGTAACAACACATCAACCACGCTGATCCTCGTGCCGTGCTACCACACGGCACGCGGTACCAGAGTGCCAAGTCTAGGACCAAGAGGCTTCTAAACAGCTTCTACCCCCAAGCCATAAGACTCCTGAACATCTAGTCAAATGGCTACCCAGACTATTCACATTGCCCCCCCCCCATATCAGTGCCACTCTCTGTTGTCATCTATGCATAGGCACTTAAATGAACTCTACCTACATGTACATACTACCTGAACTAACCGGTGCCCCTGCACATGTACTCTTTTCCGGCACCCCCCTGTATTTTTTATTTTATTTTTTATTGCTCCACTTCAATTACTAGTTACTTTCATCTCTTATTCTTATCCATATTTTTTAAAACTGCATTGTCGGTTAGGGACTCATCAGTAAGCATTTCACTGTAAGGTCTACCTACACATATTGTATTCAGCGGACGTGACTAATATAATTACATTTTATTTTATTTGAAATAGAAACTGATAATTGAGCATGACTTCAGTATTACTTACTAAAACTGTTGTTACACTAAGGTTTTTATTATTTTATTTTGTTAGGCTTATTTTGCTCTTACTGTAGTAGTGTAGTCCACTCCCGACCAGTCACATTGTACAGCACCTGAGTGTCTAAGACACTGCATAGCAATGCAAGCTGTGCTGCTACAGATGCTGGTTCAATACCATGCTGGCCTTGGTTGGAAGACCCATGAGATGACTGTAGGTTTTTGGTTTCTCTCCCTCTAAAAACAGAAATAAATCATTCTTAATAACAAACTGACTTTATTTACAAATTAGTAACAATTTCTCACCCCATGTTCGAGAATGGCCTTTTACTCGCTCATTTTACATTATTGAAAACAAATCATCTCCAAAATATTGCTCTTTTTTAAAAGTGATTATTATTATTATTAATTTAGAATTATATAAAAGTCCCTTGGATATTCTCACAGATATATTAACCCTGTTATTATCAGGACAATATTGGTCATATTGGTCATGGCTTCCGAGTGGTGCACAATTGGATCGCCTTGCAGTTCTCCAGCTGTATCCACTGAAAGTTTCAAGGCACGAGGGCAGGGGATGGGCCGCAGAGCCGCGTACAGAAGACGGACCATTGCACTAATAATGGAGCTAACTAGGGAAACGTTCCCTCTGTTTTTAGTGCCAGTCTGCACGTTCAAACTAAAACAATGTAACTAATAATGGCATCTTAATGCTTTCGTTAATAAAATAATGATGAAAATACTTTTTCAAAATGCAGATATTTATTTATTTATGGATCCATAACGAATTACTGTGGGAATGAATATCACTGAATTACAGAAATATTGGAACAAAGTTGTCTAATGAAGGTAAAGAAATGGTTGCTTACTGGAAAATACTCTCTCAAACACACCGTTTACGTTGTACAACGCCATTATGGCTAATTAGCAGGTAGCTGGACAATAGACTTGCCTAGAAGGAGGGTAGGGGAGAATTCTATCGTCAAATGTATTTCTAAGTTAGGTTGGCTGTATCACAACCGGCCGTGATTGATTGAAATTTCAGTTTAATCCACCTAAAAATGTACAGTATTATAATAGCACATTATGAGCTATTAGCAGGGGGCTGTGCTTTTGCAAAGTGGGTGGGGTTATATTTTGCATGGTTGGCCCTGTCCGCGGGTATAGTCAGACAGGGTCACAGTGTCTCCCAACCTCTCCTGTCTCAGCCTCCAGTATTTATGCTGCAAAAATGTACGTGTCGGGGGGCTAGGGTCAGTCTGTTATATCTGGAGTATTTATCATGTCTTATCTGGTGTCCTGTGTGAATTTAAGTATGCACCCTCTAATTCTCTCTAACTTTCTCTCTTTCTCTCTCTTTCTCTTTCTCTTCTCTCGGAGGACCTGAGCTCTAGGACCATGCCTCAGGACTACTTGGCCTGATGACTCCTTGCTGTCCCCAGTCCACCTGGTTGTGCTGCTGCTCCAGTTTCAACTGTTCTGCCTGCGGCTATGGAACCCTGACCTGTTCACCGGACGTGCTACCTTGTCACGGACATGCTGTTTTGGACTCTCTCTCTACCGCACCGTCTGTCTCTAACTTTGAATGATCGGCTAAGAAAAGTCCACTGACATTTACTCCTGAGGTGCTGACCTGTTGCACCCTCTACAACCACTATGATTATTATTTGACCCTGCTGGTCATCTATGAATGTTTAAACATCTTGGCCATGTTCTGTTATAATCTCCACCGGCACAGCCAGAAGAGGACTGGCCACCCCTCAGAGAGAGCCTGGTTCCTCTCTAGGTTTATTCCTAGGTTCCTGCCATTCTAGGGAGTTTTTCCTAGCCACCGTGCTTCTACATCTGCATTGCTTGCTGTTTGGGGTTTTAGGCTAGGTTTCTGTATATAGCGCTTTGTGACATTAGCTGATGTAAAAAGGGGTTTATAAATACATTTGATTGATTGAATATACCTTTACCAACACCTCTTTGTATTTTGATACTTTGTGGATGGGACCTACCCAGTGGCACAGCTGTCTAAGTCACCGCATCACAATACAAAATGCGTGACTACAGATATTCGCGCCGGCCGCAACTGTGATAACCCATGAGGCGGATTTTGGTTTTAATTTAGAATCCTCCAATCCTCTAAATGTAATTACTGGCGGTAAGTCACATCATATTTTTCGATATACAGTGGGCCTACCGTAGGCAACATGAGTCTCACTAGCATTGAGTAACGTGCTGTTAAAAGTGGTGTAGGTCCTATTTATTTTAAGAGCATATTGAAGTTAGAAGCAAATAGGGTTAGCACCAGGGAAATAAACCTTGGTCTCCCGCATGCCTGCACGACACGGGAATTCTTTAGCTAAATAGCCCAGTACTGTAACCTACTCCAAACCGTCACATTGTAGAGGGACATATTTTCCAATCCACCCTAACGGAAACACAGAGGCTTTTTCATTTTTCTTGGAATAGAAACACCATAATATTAATCAAATTAATCCCAAATTCTAAAAGTAATAGGAAAGGTAGATACAAATTAGGGAGATACAAACAATAAAGAATGTAAACAAGATGTGTTTTTATTTACAGTAGGGATGGACAGCTGATGACATTTTGAAAACAGGTTTTCAAACACTTGTTGCCTGATTAGCAGGACAATATACCTTTACCAACACCTCTGTCACGTTCTGACCTTAGTTCTTTTGTTATGTATTTGTTTTAGTATGGTCAGGGCGTGAGTTGGGTGGATTGACTATGTCCGTTTTTCTATGATTTGGTATTTCTGTGTTTGGCCTGGTATGGTTCTCAATCAGAGGCAGCTGTCAATCGTTGTCCCTGATTGAGAAAAATACTTAGGCAGCCTGTTTTCACCCTTGAGTGATGGGTGATTATATTTTCTGTTGAGTGTTTGTATTCTGCCCCAGACAGAACTGTTTCGGTTTCGTTCATTCATTTTGTTCTTTTTGTTCAGTGTTCAATTTCTTTATAAAAAATATGGACACTTACCACGCTGCGCATTGGTCCTCACCTTCTTCCACCAACAACGACCGTTACAGAATGACCCACCAACCAAGGACCAAGCAGCGTGGTAACGGGTAGCGGCAGAAATCTCAAGACTCCTGGACATGGGAGGAGATTTTGGACGGCAAAGGACCCTGGGCACAGGCTGGGGAAAATTGCCGCCCCAAGGCAGAGCTGGGGCAGCGAAAGCCGAGAGGCGGTGGTATGAGGAGGCAGCACGAAAGCGCGGCTGGGACGAGAGGCAGACCCAAACATTTATTGGTGCTGGCACAAGGGGAGTGTGGCTAAGTCAGTTAGGAGACCTGAGCCAACTCCCTATGCTTACCGTGGAGAGAGGTTGACCGTGCAGGCACCGTGTTATGCTGTGAGGCGCACGGTGTTCCCGGTGGGCAGGCATAGCCCGGTGCGTTACATCGCAGCGCCTCGTATCGGCCGGGCTAGAGTGGGCATCGAGCCAGGTGCCATGAAGCCGGCTCAGCGCATCTGGTCTCCAGTGCGTCTCCTCGGGCCGGGGTACATGGCACCAGTCCTACACATGGTGTCCCCGGTTCGCCAGCACAGCCCAGTGCGGTCTATTCCATCTCGCCGCACTGGCTTGGCAAGTAGGGTTGTGCAGGCTCGGTGCTCGAGAAATCCAGTGTGACTCCACAGTCTGGTCTATCCGGTGCCTCCTCCACGCACCAGGCCTCCGGTGGCAGCCCCCCGCACCAGGCTGTCTCTCCGTCTCCTTCCTGCAGGTGCTCCCGTCTGTCCTGAGCTGCCAGAGTCTCCCGTCTGTCCTGAGCTGCCAGAGTCTTCCGTCTTTCCTGAGCTGCCAGAGTCGCCTGTCTGTCCTGAGCTGCTAGAGTCGCCCGTCTTTCCTGAGCTGCCAGAGTCGCCCGTCTGTCCTGAGCTGCCTGAGTCGCCCGTCATTCCAGTGCTGCCGGAGTCTCCCGCTGGTCCGGTGCTGCCGGAGTCGCCCTTCACTCTGGCGCTGCCGGAGTCTCCCGCCTGTCCGGTGCTGCTGGAATCTCCCGTCCATTCGGGACCCGTTGCTAGGGTCCCCAGTCCGAGGTCGCACCTTTGGGGGGGTCTGCACCTTTGGGGGGGAGGGTACTGTCACATTCTGACCTTAGTTCTTTTGTTATGTCTTTGTTTTAGTATGGTCAGTGCGTGAGTTGGGTGGGTTGTCTATGTTCGTTTTTCTATGATTTGCTATTTCTGTGTTTGGCCTGGTATGGTTCTCAATCAGAGGCAGCTGTGTATTTTATAGATTGTGGATGGGGCTCCGGAGCAGATGGGGGCAGTGCAAAATGTGTTGCTATAGATGTAGTTTTGATATCGTTGTCGGCCGACACAGGGAGACCCATGAGGCGGCTTTTGGTTTAAATTTAGAATCCTCCAATCCCCTATATGTAATTATTGGCGGAGAGTCACATCATATGTTTCGATATACTGTAGGCCTACCATCAGCAACATGAGTCTCACTAGTGTTGAGTAATGTGATGTTAAAAGGGGTGTAGGTCTTATTAATTTAAAGAGCATATGGAAGTTAGAAGCAATTGGATTTGACGCAATAGCCTACAACTATTTTAGAACCATTTTGGACTGCTCTGACAAGCATGGAGCTGGTCTTGATAAATCAATGAGATTTTAATTTTCTCTGAATCTCCATTCGGGTATTGGTTAGACTAGAATTAGAAATGTTATGCTCTTAGTGTAACCTTTATTTAACTAGGCAAGTCAGCCAAGAATACATTCTTATTTACAAGGACAGCTTACACCTTCCTCCCCGTCCGGAAATTGAAACCCGGTCACGTTGTATTGTGCCATATTTTCCGTTCCATCCTAACGGAAATCCAGAGGGTTTTTTGTTTTTCTTGGAATGGAAAAACTATAATATTAATCAAATGAATTAAGCTAAATTTCTTAAAATCAGTTCCCATGTCACAAAAAAAGTTTTGAAATCATCTAGCACAGCCACTATTGAAGGCTATCAAATGCTTCTCAAAGATGCCCTTTGGTGGTCAAACTAGCACTAACTAGCATTGATGGTACACACATGATAACATACACGTTATACACACACATGGATTTTGTGTTGTAGATATGTGGTAGTGGATTAGGGGCCTGAGGGCACACATTTAGTGTATTGTGAAATCTGTTATGAAAGTATTGTAAAGGTCTTTAAAATAGTATAACTGCCTTAATTTTGCCAGACCCCAGGAAGAGCAGCTGCTGCCTTGGCAACAGCTAATGGGGATCCATAATAAATGCAAATACAAAATACAAATGCTCAAGATTGAATTTAATCAATCTTGAAGAAAAAAATTAAATCCAGTGATTGACAAATCTCCAGTTAATCAATTAGATTTCCTGAAACTGACTGACTGAGAAGGACATCGACTGACCCCAACCCAGGTCAGCAGGCGGTGCCCACAGATGGTTTACACTGTATTGTGTACAGACACAATACAGACAAACACACAAATACATCAGACACACAACCGGCTGTGTGGTGACTGACTCAGTGAGTCTGTTTCAGTTCAGGGGTGTCATGGCTGTCTAAATGATCTCTAATTAAGGTTGAGAGAGAGGGGGAGACAGACAGAGGGGAGAGAGCGTGAGGGTGGAGAAAGAGTGATAGGCAGAGAGCGCTAGAGGAGGAAAGGGTTGCCATCCCTCCTTCCACACATCCTTGCCACCTCCTGTGTCTTGTTTCCCCCTGCTGTGTAGACTGATCGTGCTTTCAGGCCAAAGCTGTGCACTCCGCTGATCAAAGATGCAGCAGTGACTGACACACCTCCTGACAGAAACCCACCTACTGACAAAAACAAACATCCTGACAGGAACACATCTCTCTCTCCCTCTCTCCCTCTCTCCCTCTCTCCCTCTCTCCCTCCCTCCCTCCCTCCCTCCCAACCTGGGGACTCAAGGCACTCTGAGGTGTTTCAGACAGACTAACAGTGGGGGTCTGCAGCTCAGTAGATATCAACCTCTAGCTTGGGTGTTCAAAACACATTCTCTGAATACAGGTGATTTCTTAGGATGAAAACAGATTTGAAAGAGAAAGAATGAAAGTAAAGCTTGATTTTCCCCATGCTTTGTAGCTTTAAACTAAGCTTGTGGTCTGAGATTTCAAGGATCCGATATCATTACTGAACTGTAAGCAATGGGAACAAGCTGCTTTAGTTTGAGGTCACAGTAAAGATATGACATAGTGCTCTGATTACATAAAATAACTTGTAAGTAAGCATTTTGTTTTACGCTGTACACCATGTGTATCCCGTACATACGACTAATACAATTTGAAACTGAAACTTGAAATATACAGAAACAAGATAAGAATGAGCAATAGATCAACTGTTCAGTACTTAGATTATATTTCAAGCAGCACCGGGCGTCAAGGTAGCCTGGTCCCAGATCTGTTTGCGCTGTCTTGCCAACTACTTGTCACTCATTACCAAGTCAAACATGTTTGGCTTAACAATTCCATAGCGAACAAGAGAGCAGAAACATATTGTCAGGAGCCAACGGCATTTCCCAGATGCACCTCATCAGAAAATCAGTTATCTTCCTATCCAAACCTCACCAAAATTAACTGCTCGTGGCTCAGTCTCATTTGAATGAATTACCAATCCTGCAGTTCTGTACGTCTCAGCATGGTCTTACAGAGAGGGTTGACAAGGGCTCACTACAAGGCCTAATTTGACAACAAACCCTGGTGAAAAGGCAACCTTGGTGAAACAGTAAACTCTGGTGAAACAGCAAGCCCTAGTGAAATTATTCAAATCTAAAATATATAATTCAACCAGAGTGCCCTTAGAGTATAGGAAAAGGTTGCACCTGACCGTTCGACTGAAACCACACTATTGCAATGAATTTGAGATGGTGAAAACAATGTGTGGGGAGGCAGAGGCACAGAAACTCACATCAATACCTTTGTCAGATAACACTGTTAAACAAATAGTTTATGCTATGCTAGCAATCAAGAGGAAACTGAATGAATGACTCAAAAACTCCCCAGCTTATGCTCTCCAAATGGACGTTAGCTGCGAGGCCCGAGATGCTCATGCATTGACTTTTGTGTGCGCTACATGTCGGGGGATGCTATTCACGAGGACATATTGTTCTGTCTCATGATTCCCGAGTATGAAACGGAACAGGGGATGTACAGTGTGCTGCGTGACTATATTGACAAAAAAACAAACAGATTCCATGGGATCGAATGGTGGGCATTTGCACAGATGGGGCTCCATCTATAGCAGGACGGTGGGCAGGCCTCTGCACTCTAGTTATGAACGTGTCTCCCTCTGACACATTGTATGTTACACCAAGAGCAACTGGCAGCAAAAGAGCTGAGCATAGAACTCAGAGATACACTGAGTATACAAACATTAAGAACACCTGATTTCCATAACATAGACTGACCAGGTGAATCAAGGTCAAAGTTGTAAATCCTTTATTGATGTCAATAAAATACACTTCAATCCGTGTAGATGAAGGGTAGGAGACAGGGTGCATGGGCAAGATAAAATATTTAAGTGCCTTTGAACGGGGTACAGTAGTAGGCGCACCGGTTTGTGTCAAGAACTGCAATGCTGATGAGTTTTTCACGCTCAACAGTTTCTCGTGTGTATCAAGAATGATCCACCACCCAAAGGACATCCAGCCAACTTGACACAACTTTGAGAAGCATTGGAGTCAACATGGGCCTGCATCCCTGTGGAATGCTTTCGACACCTTGTTGAGTCCATGCTCAGACAAATTGAGGCTGTTCTGTTTGGTACACTCAGTGTATACTGCAGCAGGTAACTTTGATTGTAAACTACATTAAACCACATCCACTGCGCGCACGTGTGTTCGCAAAACTATGTGGACATATGGGATAAGAGCACGACAATGTTCTATTTCACAGGCTTGGTGGTTATCGAGGGGGAGTGTTAGAAAGATCTTTCGCATTGATAGAGGAACTTGTCTTTCACAATGGATGTAAAAAATCTGACTTGGTTGACTCTCTGTGTAATGAACCTTTGTAACAGACATATTTGGTAAACTGAACGAACTGAACACAAGCATGCAGGGGAAATACAAAAACATTCTACAGATAAGTAGACCTCTGACCATTAATGCCATGTTCAAAACAACTGGGAACTCAGAACTGGGAAGTCGGCAACTTTCGACTTCAGTGCGTTCAAGACAACGGGGAACTCATGAATAAATTAGTTAAGACTGGGAAAAATAGTTTTGAACTGTCATCCAACTCGGATTTCCAACTCGGGAACTCAGGTCTCTTTCTAGAGCTCTGACTTTCCGACCTGAAGATCACTGACCTCATAAATTGACCTCATTTTATTCAGTTCCCAGTTGTCTTGAAAGCACCAGAAAACTGATGGTACCCTTCGCCAGCTCATATCTGTGTGAAGCTTCAGTCAGTGCCCTTGTCAGCATTAAAACCAAATATTGATCCAGGTGCGGACTGTTGACAATGCCCCTGACTTTGAGAAGCTCTGACACTACATGCATTAAGCACACCCATCTCATTAGTGGTGGTGAGATTAGAGACATTATGTCAGACTCATTTGCAATTGGCTGTCAAAGCCCCACATAAAAAATATGTGATGGTGAGTTTAGAAGACAATCAGAAATACTGTTTTAATGCTTTTCAATTGACTGCCATAGCACCAAATAAAAAAGCTTACATTTACTGTTAATTACATAATGGTTGGGGTCATGAGAATTTCAAAATGTCAAAATGGGGATGTGGGCCAAAAAAGTTTGGGAACCTCTAATGTAAGAAATAGGGTGCCATTTGGGACACAGCCGGTCTGTGGCTGGGTAGAGGAGTGGCTTAGTTTGGGTTTAGTTTCCCTCAACAGGAGGTGGGTCTATGTCTACCAACTCTTTGAGTTCCACAGATCATCAGTACATTCTAGGGTGCTTCTCAGTCGTTCATATGTTCCGTTCTCAGACTTCACAATACACTTTCACACAATAAACACTCACATGCACACACACACACTCAGCAGTCCTCTATACCAGTCTAACAATTAATGCCACATCCTATGGCTAGACAGACAGTGGTAGTTCCCTCCACAGACCCTACAACTCTTCAGGGAAAAGATCACCTCAAAGTTTTAACTTGAAAAGCTTCCATCTGGATCCACACACACACACACACACACACACACACACACACACACACACACACACACACACACACACACACACACACACACACACACACACACACACACACACACACACACAGCTTTAATTCACTATCAAATGAAAGCCCTGGAGATCCTCTCTTAGACTCTTCCTGAGAATAATTCAACAGAGGCTGCATCCCAATGGCACCCTATTGTTTACATTGTGCAATACCTTTGACCAGGGCACTATGTAGGGGATAGGGTTCAATTTGTCAGGCTGCCAGAGAAACGTTCCAAAACAACAAAGACGTTCATGGTCTTCCTTAGTTAAAACTTAAAACGCTCAGGTGTGGTCTTCCTAGCCAGCCACGCTAATTCAATGCTATTGTTGAGTTACAGTGGCAAGAAAAAGTATGTGAACCCTTTGGAATTACTTGATTATAAATTGATCATAAAATTTGATCTGATCTTCATCAAAGTCACAATAACAGACAAACACAGTTTGCTTAAACTAATAGCACACCAATTATTGTATTTTGCATGTCTATATTGAATACATAGTTTAAACAGTCACAGTGTAGGTTGGAAAAAGTATGTGAACCCCTAGGCTAATGACTTCCCCAATAGCTAACTGGAGTGAGCTAATCTGGAGTCCAATTAATGAGACAAGATTGGAGATTTTGTTTAGAGCTGCTCTGCCCTATAAAAACAATCACAAAATGTGCATCTGCTATTCACAAGAAGCATTTCCTTATGTGAACCATGCCTCAAACAAAAGATATCTCAGAAGACCTAAAATTACGAATTGTTGACTTGCATAACCTGGAAAGGGTTACAAAAGTATCTCTAAAAGCCTTGATGTTCACCAGTCCACGGTAAGACAAATTGTCTATAAACAGAGAAAGTTCAGCACTGTTGCTACTCTCCCTAGGAGTGGCTGTCCTGAAAAGATGACTGCAAGAGCACAAAGCAGAATGCTCAATGAGGTTAAGAAGAATCCTAGAGTGTCATCTAAAGACTTACAGAAATGTCTGGAACATGCTAACATCTCCGTTGACGAGTCTAAGATACGTAGAACACTAAACAAGAATGGTGTTCATGGGAGGACATTACGGAGGAAGCCACTGCTGTCCAAAAAAAACATTGCTGCACGTTTGAAGTTCACAAAAGAGCACCTGGATGTTCCACGGCACACCTGGCAAAATATTCTGTGGACAGATAAAACTAAAGTTGAGTTGTTTGGAAGGAACACACAACACTATGTGTGGAGAAAAAAAGGCACAGCACACCAAGATCAACACCTCATATCAACTATAAAGTATGGTGGAGGGAGCATCGTGGTTTGGCGCTGCTTTGCTGCCACAGGGCCTGGACAGCTTGCTATCAACGAAGGAAAAATGAATTCCCATGTTTATCAAGACATTTTGCAGGAGAATGTAAGACTATCTGTCCGCCAATTGAAGGTCAACAGAAGTTGGGTGATGCAACAGGACAACAACCCAAAAACACAGAAGTAAATCAAAAACAAAATGGCTTCAACAGAAGAAAATACACCTTCTGAAGTGGCCCAGTCAGAGCCCTGACCTCAACCCGATTGAGATGCTGTGGCATGACCTCAAGAGTTCAGGAGGTTCACACCAGACATCCCAAGAATATTGTTGAACTGAAACAGTTCTGTAAAGAGGAATGGTCCAAAATTCCTCCTGACTGTTGTGCAGATCGGATCCGCAACTACAGAAAACATTTGGTTGAGGTGATTGCTGCCAAAGGAGGGTCCTCCACTTATTAAATCTAAGGGTTCACATACTTTTTCCACCTTGCAAAGTGAATGCTTAGACATGAAAATTAATACTTGTTCGTGTGTTATTAGTTTAAGCAGAATGTGTTTGTCTATTGTTGTGACTTAGATGAAGATCAGATTAAGTTATATGACCAATTTATGCAGAAACCCAGATAATTCCAAAGGGTTAACATACTGTATTTAATCTGCCTCTGCTCCTCTGCAATGAGGATCTTGAGGTGTTTTGCTGGTGAATTATCATGTTGATTTCTCCATTAGAGGAGCCTCCCCCTCTTTATTTATCCCACTGATCTCATTTTCAGTCACAGTTTAACGAGGAGAAAACTCTCTCCTCTGTGTCGGCAAGGTGAACAACCAGACACAAGGAAGTTACATGTTTTATAAAGGACTCATTAGGAATGGAGAAGGTTGGTACTGACGTCTGTCCAGGTAAAGTATTAAAAGCAATATGGACTCTTTCATAAGATGCATATCCTATCAGTTTGAGTCTGTGATTTAGAATGTGACTGATTATAAAATATATATTCTTTTTGGTTTGTAAGTCTGTTGATAACCTTGGAATTATAATGTTTTACTGCATAATGTAGGCTATTTGTGACTACAATGGACTTAATTTGTTTTGACTATATTACTACACTGTACCTACTACTGTGAACTCAATGATTGTCTGACTATGAATGTGTTAACAGTATCACCCTACAAGTGTGTACCAGCAGGGCTACACTCCAGTGTATCAGATCCAGACAGCTTTGTAAAATGACAATAGTTGGTAACAACAACATTTATTCAAATAGACTCCTCAAGGGCACCGATCCCACACGTCCTTCCCAGGAATCACATGCAACTGACAACAATGCAGTTTTTTAACTAGAAATCATTTCCATTGTGTTTGGTATTGTATACAATTCCAGTCAGTGGCCAAGTGGCATTGAGTGCATTGTAATTAAACAGTTCATTCATCCAGCCAAGCTTGCCAAAACATGGCTGAACTCCCCTAAGATAACCTATTGTTCAGTTATCCTTTTTGTGATAGGGGGCAGCATTTTCACTTTTGGATGAATAGCGTGCCCAGAGTGAACTGCCTCCTACTCTGTCTCAGATGCTAATATATGCATATTATTATTAGTATTGGATAGAAAACACTCTGAAGTTTCTAAAACTGTTTGAATGATGTCTGTGTGTATAACAGAACTCATATGGCAGGCGAAAACCTGAGAAAAAGTTTTTCAAAGCTTGGCCTACCGAATACACATTGAGATATGGATAAAGTTGCACTTCCTATGGCTTCCACTAGATGTCCACCATCTTTAGAAAATGGTTTGAGGATTCTACTATAAAGTAGGCGCTCATAAGAGCTCTTTGAGTCAGTGGTCTGGCAGAGAGCCTTGGTCTCATGACACTGCTCCCGACAGAGTTATCTCTCGTTCCAGTGCTTTTCTTCAGACAAAGGAGTTCCCCGGTTGGAACATTATTGATGTTTTATGTTAAAAACATCCTAATGTTTGATTCCATACATCGTTTGAAATGTTTCTAAGGGACTGTAACGGAACTTTTCGAGCTTTTGTCTGGATGAAGTGCCTGCGCCTCATGAAGATGGATTACTGGGCTGAACATGCTAACAACAAGTGGCTATTTGGACATAAATTATGGAACTTTATGGAACAAATCAGTAATTTATTGTCGAATTGGGATTCCTTGGGACTGCCTTCTGATGAAGATCGTCAAAGGTAAGTGAATATTTATGGTGTTGTTTCTAACTTTGTTGATTCCAAAATGGCGGATATTCCTCTGGCTGTTTTGGGTTCTGAGCGCCGTTCTCAGAATATGCTTTTTCCGTAAAGCTTTTAAAAAATCTGACACAGCAGTTGCATTAAGGAAAAGTCTATATTTTATCAATGTTTATTATGAGTATTTCTGCAAAATCACCGGATGTTTTGGAATCCAAGATTTTTGGATATAAATATGCACATTATCGAACAAAACATACATGTATTGTGTAATATGATGTCCTATGAGTGTCATCTGATGAAGATCATCAAAGGTTAGACTGATAGAAACAAAAACAGACAGAGGGCCAGTCTACTAAAGTTAAATGTTTATTCACGGGAACGTTCTGACGTGTACAGTACAGGACCTTTAATTTACAGCGACACACATACTTCCACACCAACCATCAAATCCGCCCGCCAATAGAGCCTAGGGGAGTACGTGAGAATAGTGTCTCCCTACCCTCCCCTAAGATAGGGAGAGAACTGGGACTGGGAAGTTCTCAGTGTCCCAGCCAAGGTCTCCCCGGATCTGACTCAGACAGATAGTCTGTTCTCAAAACACTAGACACATTGTTCCCAAACGTTGATTTGGACTAAAACCACACACAGTATTATCATATAATCATTGAATATGTCTAACACTTACACACATGTATTATAATAATCTAATGATTCAAATTATTTTCATACAATCCCATGATATCAGACCTATGGTTTCAGGACTGTAACATTCAAATCATTTATTAAAACACATTTCCTTATCAGTTAGTGATTCATTTTATCTATATTTCTGCTTTTTGTGACTCCTATCTTTGGCTGGAAAAATGTCTGTGTGTTTTTTGGACTTGGCTATGACCTAACATAATCATATGTTGTGCTTTAGCTGTAAAACATTTTTGAAATTGGACACGATGGGTAGATTAACAAGATGTTGTCAGTTGGAGCTGGACCCCAAAAGCCTGTCAGTTGGAGCTGGACTCCGAAAGCCTGTCAGTTGGATCTGAAGCTGGACCCCGAAAGCGACAATTTTCCACAAGTCACCAGAAGATGCAGGACGAGAGGGGTATACTATGAAGCAAGATAGATCTACTCACAGTTTTCTAAAGCTAGCTAGCTTCACTTCGCATCCAATTCAAGCTCATTCATCCGTACTATGACATTGGATATTGCTCATCTGCCTGCCGCTAACTCTAGCAGAGGACCTGAGCCCAAGGACCATGCCTCAGGACTACCTGGACAGATGACTTCTTGCTGTCCCCAGTCCACCTGGTCATACTGCTGCTCCAGTTTCAACTGTTCTGCCTGTGGCTATGGAACCCTGACCTGTTCACCGGACATGCCAACTTGTCACGGACGTGCTGTTTTCGACTCTCTCTCTACCGCACCTGTCTCCAACTCTGAATGCTCTGCTATGAAAAGCCAACTGACATTTACTCCTGAGGCGCTGACCTTGTTGCACCCTCTACAACCACTGTGATTATTATTTGACCCTGCTGGTCATCTATGAACGTTTGAACATCTTGGCTATGTACTGTTATAATCTCCACCCGGCACAGCCAGAAGAGGACTGGCCACCCCTCAGAGCCTGGTTCCTCTCTAGGTTTCTTCCTAGGTTCCTGCCTTTCTAGGGAGTTTTTCCTAGCCCCCGTGCTTCTACATCTGCATTGCTTGCTGTTTGGAGTTTTAGGCTGGGTTTCTGTATAGCACTTTGTGACATCGACTGATGTAAAAAGGGCTTTATAAATACATTTGATTGATTGATTGATTGATGTTTATCTTTCATTTGCTGTATTGGTCTTGTTAATGTGTGAAAGTTAGATATTTCAACAACAACAAAAAATCCATAGGAATGTTGTCGAGGGGGGCCTACAACATTCCTGAACAATTAATTATAACAGTTAACCTCTAGAAGCTAGGGGGCACTATTTTTATGTTTGGAAAAATAAAGTTCCCAAAGTAAACGGCCTATTTCTCAGGACCAGATGCTAGAATATGCATATAATTGACAGATTAGGATATAAAACAAAACTGTCAAAATATTGTCTGTGAGTATAACAGAACTGATATTGCAGGCGAAACCCTGAGAAAAATCAAACCAGGAAGTGGCTTCTATTTTGAAAACTCCATGTTCCATAGCCTCCCATTGCTCCATTTAAAGGGATATCAACCAGATTCCTTTTCCCATCGCTTCCTCAAGGTGTCAGCAGTCTTCAGACATAGTTTCAGGCTTTTATTTTGAAGAATGAGCATAAATGACCACATTGAGTAAGTGGATAGGTGGGGGCTCTCAGAGTGAGTTGTGCGCAAAAGAGAAAGGCGGCCATTGTTACTCCCGGTCCTAGTGAAAAGCCAACTGTCCCGGTTGATATATAATCGAATAGATATTTGAAAAACACCCTGAGGATTGATTATAAAAAACGTCTGACATGTTTCTGTGGACATTATGGGATATAATTTGGAATTTTTGTCTGCGTTGTCATGACCGCTCTTTCCGGTTGATTCCTGGGCATAATGCACCAAACTAACGGAGGTATTTGGATATAAAAAATATCTTTATGGAACAAAAGGAACATTTGTTGTCTAACTGGGAGTCTCGTGAGTGAAAACATCCGAAGATCATCAAAGGTAAACAATTAATTTGATTGCTTTTCTGATTTTCCTGACGAAGCTACCTGATGCTAAGTGTACTTATTGTTTTGTCGAGCGATTGATAAACTTGTATTGCTTTCGATGTAAAGCATAATTTCAAAATCTGAGACGACAGGTGGATTAACATAGAAATTCTGGGTACATCACAAGTAGGGGGGTAGCTCTAACAGTTTTAACAAAAGGCTAAGCTGTGTTTTGCATTATTGCACTTGTGATTTCATGAATATGAAAATTAATAATATTATTTGACTGTGGCGCTATGCTATTCAGCGTTGCTGTTGACAATTATCCCGGATCCGGTATGGGTGGTTCAGAGAAGTTTAAGTGGCATTCTTGAGGTACAGTACCTTTTAATAAATAATTCATGATATATTATTTAACCTTCTATATGATGAAAGTCACTTATATCATTCTTTTCAATTTTCTAGGCACAGAACTAAAAGAATCTCATGAGCATTCCTAAGCATTCTATACCCCTCTGGTGTTCCATTTAAGATCATCACGTGCATCACTGTCACGCCCTGACCATAGAGAGCCCTTGTTTATCTATGGTGTAGTAGGTCAGGGCGTGACTAGGGGGTATTCTAGTTTATAATTTCTATGTTTTGTTCTAGTTTATTTTCTATGTTGGTGTTTTGTAAGATTACCAATTAGAGGCAGCTGGTAATCGTTGTCTCTAATTGGGGATCATATTTAAGTAGCTATTTTTCCCACCTGTGTTTGTGGGATATTGTTTTGTGTTTGTGCATGTGCACCACTTAGTCACGTTTCGTTGTTCGTTTATTGTTTTTGTTTTGCTGAAGTTTCACTTGGAAATAAAGATGTGGAACTCCACGTACGCTGTGCCTTGGTCCAGTTCTTTCGACAACCGTGACAGAATATCCCACCAACACAGGACCAAGCAGCGTGAAAATGAGGTAAGGAAGTTCTGGACTTGGGAGGACATAAGAGGACACGAGACCCTTCCTTGGCTGGAGTCAACGAAGGAGCATGGAAGGACAGCGACGACACCGGGGACCACGGCCACAGAAACCCCAAGATTTCTGTGGCACATGGAGCTGGCAGTCGAGCAGCGGAGAGTGCCAGAGCCTGTTTGGGAGTCGGAGGAGGAATTTGATGAAAGATTCCGGAGAGAGGCGGTAGCGATGAGAATGCTGCTGTACATGCGTGCTGAAGAGCGTGACACCAGACCGGTGCCATCTGCACCGTTTTCACGCATCTGGCCTCCAGTGCACCTTTCCTAGTCCGGTATGTCCTGTGCCCACTCCCCGCACTCTCCCTGAAGTGCGTGTCACCAGTCCGGTACCTCCTGTCCCGGCTCCACGCATTAGGCCTCCAGTGCGCCTCCCCAGTCCTGTACGTCCTGTGCCTGCTCCTCGCACTCACCCTGAAGTGCGTGTCACCAGTCCGGTGCCATCTGTGCCGGCTCCACGCATCAGGCCTCTAGTGTGCCTCCCCAGTCTGGTACGTCCTGTGCCTGCACCTCGCACTTGCCCTGAAGTGCGTGTAACCAGTCCGGTGCCACCTGTACCGGCTCCACGCACTAGGCCAACAGTGCGCATTCACAGTCCAGAGCTTCCGGCGACGGTTCACAGTCCAGAGCTTCCGGCGATGGTTCACAGTCCAGAGCTTCCGGCAACGGTTCACAGTCCAGAGCCTCCGGCAACGGTTCACAGTCCGGATCCTCCCACAACGGTCCACAGTCCAGAACCTCCCATGATGGTCCACAGTCCGGAACCTCCAGCGACAGTCAACGGTCCGGAGCTTCCAGGTAAGGCGTCCAGTCCTGTTCCAGGGCGGGAGTCTTCCTCTGCGCCAATGTCCAGACCAGGCACGGCGTACAGTCCTGCTCCATGGTCGGAGCCTTCTTCTGCGCCGGTGCCCAGTCCAGGCACGGCGTCCAGTCCCGCTTCAAGGCCGGAACCTTCCTCTGCGCCGGTGCCCAGTCCAGGCACGGCATCCAGTCCCGCTCCATGGCAGGAGCCTTCTTCTGTGTCAGTGCCGAGTCCGGGAACGGCGTCCAGTCCCGCTCCAAGACCGGAGCCTTCCTCTGCGCCGATGCCCAGTCCAGGCACGATGGCCAACTCAGCTCCACGGCTGGAGCCTTCCTCCGCGCCGGTGCCCAGTCCATGTGTGGCGTTCTACCCGGCTCCATTGCCGGATCCGTGGTCTGAGCAGGGGCAAAGACCCGCACCGGAGCCGCCACCGACATTATTTATCCCCCCCTACCCTTCCCATTTGGTTTCAGGTTTTCTGGCCGGAGTCCGCACATTTGGAGGAGGGATACTGTCACGCCCTGACCATAGAGAGCCCTTGGTTCTCTATGGTGTTTAGGTCAGAGTGTGAATGGGGGGGATATCTAGTTTAAAGATTTCTAGTTTGGTGGTTTCTGTGGTTCCCAATTAGAGGGAGTCGGTAATCGTTGCCTCTAATTAGGGATCATATTTAGGAAGGCTTTTTCCTCACCTGAATTTGTGGAATATTGTTTGTGTTAGTGTGTTTGGGCACTACGTCCTCACGGTCTTTGTAAGTTATGTTTTGTTAGTTTCACATAAATAAATATGGAACTATACTCACGCTGAGCCTTGGTCCGCTCATTTCCAAGAATGTGACAATCACATCAATAATTATGGCCTACATGTTCTTCTACACTTGACAGCAAACAAAAACTGTAGACCATTGTCCATTTGGAAGACCCATTTGCGACCAAGCTTTAACTTCCTGACTGATGTCTTGAGATGTTGCATCAATATGTCTACATCATTTTCCTTTCAAATGATGCCATCTATGTTGTGAAGTGCACCAGTCCCTCTTGCAGCAAAGCACCCCCACAACATGATTCTGCCACCCCCGTGCTTCACGGTTGGGATGGTGTTCTTCGGCTTGTAAGCCTCCCCCCTTTCCCTCCAAACATAACGATGGTCATTATGGCCAAACAGTTCTATTATTGTTTCATCAGACCAGAGGACATTTCTCCAAAATGTACAATCTTTGTTTCCATGTGCATTTGCAAACCTTAATCTGGCGTTTTAATGGTGGTTTTGGAGCAGTGGCTTCTTCCTTGCTGAGCGGCCTTTCAGATTATGTCGATATAAGACTCGTTTTACTGTGGATATAGATACTTTTGTACCTGTGTCCTCCAGCGTCCTCACAATGTCCTTTGCTGTTGTTCTGGGATTGATTTGCACTTTTCGCACCAAAGTACGTGGTGCCATGGTGTTTATGCTTGCGTACTATTGTTTATACATATGAAAGTGGTACCTTCAGGTGCTTGTAAATTGCTCTCCAATGATGAACCAGACTTGTGGAGGTCTACAATCATTTATTTCTGAGGTCTTGGCTGATTTCTTTTGATTTTCCCATGATGTCAAGCAAAGAGGCAGTGAGTTTGAAGGTAGGCCTTGAAATACATCCACAGGTACACATCCAATTGACTCAAATTATATCAATTAGCCTATCAGAAGTTTCTAAAGCCATGACATTTTCTGGAATTGTCCAAGCTGTTTAAAGGCAAAGTCAACTTAGTGTATGTAAACTTCTGACCCACTGGAATTGTGATACAGTGCATTATAAGTGAAATAATCTGTCTGTAAACAATTGTTGGAAAAAATACTCGTATTTTGCACAAAGTATATGTCCTAACCTACTTGCCAAGACTATAGTTTGTTAACAAGAAATGTGTGGAGTTGTTACGGATACAGGTATCCTGGGGGTATTTGTATTTCTCCTCTGTCCTAGTAACAGGTGGCAGTCATCAGTCGCATCAATCTGAAGACACACCTCCTCCTGTTTTCCGTACTCAATCACATTCCCTTTCCCTTGGTTTAAAAACCCAGTCAGTTGTTTTCCCAGAATCTCTCTCTCTCTCCCTCTGGATCTCTCTCTCTCCTTCTCTCTTTGGATTTGCTGAAGACCACATCTTGTTTCATACCCCACAGTTTAGTTTGTTTGTGCGGATACATCTCACATTGTCTGTTATCATGTGAGTATGTACTGCTGTGGTGTATTATTGTTGGTTTTTGGTGGGAAATGGGGATAACCAGCCAAGTCGACCTTGGGCATACATTACCCGCAGTAAAACTTTGTCTAAATACCCCAGTTAGAACTGGGTGGACCACCCACTGTATTTTATTGGTTAGTTAGCTAGCTGTTCTTCACCCAGTAAGTATCTTCACCCAGTATGCTTAGGTTTTTTTAAATTTTTATATTTATTATTTATTTCCTTTGGTCCATCTCAGCCCCTTTTTTCCACACCCCATTACCCTGTGCTTGACAATAAACCTAAAGTGTTTGACGGTAGGTTTAGGTTGTCTGTGGATTTCTTTTACTTCTCACTGTTCCTTTTCACTGTTGTGATTCGCATGAGATATGTTACGGGTGTCTTTTTTCCCTCCCCCCTAGACTGCTGGGAGAAGGGGGTTCGCAACATAAGTGATTGAAAAACCTAAGTGTATGTAAACTTCAGACTTCAACAGTATAGAATGGAAATAAATACACAACTGGGAACATACTGTCCCGTTGTCACCCTGGTAACGAGCCGGTGAAAAAATACATACTAAAAATGAAATATATACTCAATTATCTTATTAAAACTGGTTCAGAATCATCCATAACTCATTCCAAAGCTCTGAGGTTTTTAGAGCATCGGACAAATTATACTTGTTGGGACCATAAAGTGTGCAATTTGTCAGGGTGTTTCTTTGGGGTTTTTTGGTTAAACCATTAGCGCGAGATTTGTGTTTCTCAAATGCCTAGAAAAGCTAATGAGTGAGACATTGTTGTCTTGTGATTAAATATGTAAAAGCAGTCAGCTGGAAGTCTGTGTGATGCCGTTAAAAGGTTCAAATATAAATTATTTATTTGCTTTGATTCAAAAAGTATGTCCTAAAAGGGAAACGTATTGGGTGCTTTTAAGACAGCGTTGAGAACCCATCCCCTCTGTCTGGTTCGCATTGTGACATCGGGCAGATAGAGAGAGAAAGGGAGAAGGAGAGAGAGAGAGAGATGAATAGAATTAAAACAGTGCTATAAAGCTGACAGCGGAATGATTATACTTCTCTTTACCACTTGTAACATTTCTCTGTTTTAATTATTCATAATGCTTTTCTCCCTCTGCGTGGCTGCAGGGCAACTCTTATACCACTGATTCTTGTTAAAAAGACTCTTTGGTTTCTCAGTTTATTTCTATTTCTCTCTTTCCCTCTCTGTCTCTGTGTTTCCCTCAAATTCAAATATCCAAATTCAAGCTGCTTAATTGGCATGAAAAACATTGCCTTAATATTGCCAAAGCAAAAATGTATACAATATATATTGTAATAAAATTATGGAGAATAATAATATAAAATTGTAACAGTCAATAGTATATATATAACAAATATTAAAGGCTAAACATGTGTAACGGTTTTCTAGTGGTGATGAAGGAGAGTCGGACCAAACTGCAGCGTGTCGATTGAGATTCATGTTTAATCAAACAAAGAAACACGAACACTACACAAAACAATAAACGTAATCGAAACCGCCTATCTAGCGCAAACTAACCGAGAGTACACATAGGACACTAAGGACAATCACCCACGACAAACTCAAAGAATATGGCTGCCTAAATATGGTTCCCAATCAGAGACAACGATAAGCACCTGCCTCTGATTGAGAACCACTCCAGACAGCCATAGACTTTGCTAGATAACCCACTAAGCTACAATCCCAATACCACCACCAAAACCCCAAGACAAACACACCACAATTACAAAAACCCCATGCCACACCCTGGCCTGACCAAATACATAAAGATAAACACAAAATACTTTGACCAGGGCGTGACAGAACCCCCCCCCCTAAGGTGCGGACTCCCGAACGCACCTCAAAACAATAGGGAGGGTCCGGGTGGGCGTCTGTCCATGGTGGCGGCTCTGGCGCGGGACGTGGACCCCACTCAGTTAATCCTCAGTTAATGTCTTAGTCCCCTCTCCCTGGATAGTCCACCCTTGCCGCCGACCATGGCCTAGTAGTCCTCACCCAGAACCCCACTGGACTGAGGAGCAGATCGGGACTGAAGGACAGCTCGGGACTGAGGGGAAGCTCGGGACTGAGGGGAAGCTCGGGAGTGAGAGGAAGCTCGGGAGTGAGAGGAAGCTCGGGAGTGAGAGGAAGCTCAGGAGTGAGAGGAAGCTCAGGAGTGAGAGGAAGCTCAGGAGTGAGAGGAAGCTCAGGCAGGTAGATAGATCTACCAGATCCTGGCTGGCTGGTGGTTTCAGCAGATCCTGGCTGACTGGCAGATCTGGAAGAGTCTGGTTGACTGGCAGATCTGGAAGAGTCTGGTTGACTGGCAGATCTGGAAGAGTCTGGTTGACTGCCAGATCTGGAAGAGTCTGGTTGACTGGCAGATCTGGAAGAGTCTGGCTGACTGGCAGATCTGGCGGCGCTGGGCAGCCTGGCGGCGCTGGGCAGCCCGGTGGCGCTGGGCAGACCGGTGGCGCTGGGCAGACCGGCGGCGCTGGGCAGACCGGTGGCGCTGGGCAGACCGGCGACGCTAGGCAGACCGGCGGCGCTGGGCAGACCGGCGACGCTGGGCAGACCGGCGACTCTAGGCAGACCGGCGACGCTGGGCAGACCGGCGACGCTGGGCAGACTGGCGATGCTGGGAAGACTGGCGGCGCTGGGCAGACTGGCGGCGCTGGGCAGACTGGCGACGCTGGGCAGACTGGCGGTGCTGGGCCGACTGGCGATGCTGGGCAGACTGATGGCGCTGGGTAGACTGGCGATGCTGGGCAGACTGACGGCGCTGGGCAGACTGGCGACGCTGGGTAGACTGGGGGCACTGGCGGCGCTGGGCAGACTGGCGGCACTAGCTGCTCCATATAGGCTGACAGCTCTGGCGGCTTCTTACAGACTGACCGCTCTGGCGGCTCCGTGCTGACTGGCAGCTCCTTGCAGACTGACAGCTCCGTGCAGACTGACAGCTCCTTGCAGACTGACAGCTCCTTGCAGACTGACAGCTCCTTGCAGACTGGCAGCTCCTTGCAGACTGGCAGCTCCATGCAGACTGGCTGCTCTATGCAGACTGACAGCTCTGGCTGCTTCATGCAGACTGACAGCTCTGGCTGCTCCATGTAGACTGGCTGCTTCATGCAGACTGGCAGCTCGGGCTGCTTCATGTAGACTGACAGCTCTGGCTGCTCCATGCAGACTGACAGCTCTGGCTGCTCCATGTAGACTGGCTGCTCTGGCTGCGCTGAACAGGCAGGAGACTCCGGCAGCGCTGTAGAGGAGGAAGGCTCTGGCTGCGCTGGACAGGCGGGAGACTCCTGCAGCGCTGTGTCGGAGGAAGGCTCTGGCTGCGCTGAACAGGCGGGAGACTCCGGCAGCGCTGGAGATGAGGAAAGCTCTAACAGCGCTAGATAGGCGGGAGACTCCGGCAGCGCAGGAGAGGAGAAAGGCTCCGACAGCGCTGGAGAGGCGAGGCGCACTGTAGGCCTGATGCGTGGTGCTGGTACTGGTGGTACTGGACCGAGGACACGCACAGGAAGCCTGGTGCGGGGAGCTGCTACCGGAGGGCTGGGGTGTGGAGGTGGTACTGGATAGACCGGACCGTGCAGGCGCACTGGAGCTCTTGAGCACCGAGCCTGCCCAACCTTACCTGGCTCGATGCCCACTCTAGCCCGGCCGATACGAGGAGCTGGAATATACCGCACCGGGCTATGCACCCGCACTGGGGACACCGTGCGCACCACTGCATAACACGGTGCCTGCCCGGTCTCTCTAGCCCCCGGTAACCACAGGAAGTTTGCACAGGTCTCCTACCTGGCATAGCCATACTCCCTGTGAGCCCCCAAGAAATTTTGGGGCTGACTCTCGGGCTTCCGTCCGCGCCGCCGTGCTTGCTTCGCCAACCTCATTCTCAGATAACCTTCCGCACACTGCTCCATCGAATCCCAGGCGGGCTCCAGCACTCTCCCTGGGTCGACCGCCCACCTGTCTATCTCCTCCCAAGAAGTATAGTCCATACTGTACTCCTCTTTGGGCTGCTCCTGTTGCCTCCTCTCCTGCTGCACCTGTTGCCTCTCCTGCTGCTCCTGCCTGTTGACACGCTGCTTGGTCCGTTGGTGGTGGGTAATTCTGTAACGGTTTTCTAGTGGTGATGAAGGAGAGTCGGACCAAACTGCAGCGTGTCGATTGAGATTCATGTTTAATCAAACAAAGAAACACGAACACTACACAAAACAATAAACGTAATCGAAACCGCCTATCTAGCGCAAACTAACCGAGAGTACACATAGGACACTAAGGACAATCACCCACGACAAACTCAAAGAATATGGCTGCCTAAATATGGTTCCCAATCAGAGACAACGATAAGCACCTGCCTCTGATTGAGAACCACTCCAGACAGCCATAGACTTTGCTAGATAACCCACTAAGCTACAATCCCAATACCACCACCAAAACCCCAAGACAAACACACCACAATTACAAAAACCCCATGCCACACCCTGGCCTGACCAAATACATAAAGATAAACACAAAATACTTTGACCAGGGCGTGACAACATGGAAAATTAAACTATAACTAACTAACTGTCATCCTCACCGTTACATCAGTACTACAACTAACATCATCATTACTACTACTAATAATACTACCACCATCATTAAATTGCTATCAGTACCATCAACAACTCCTACCCGTACCACTACTATTTGGAATAACGATCACAATAACAATAATAGTCATAGTAATAACAAAAATAATAAGTAAGTAATTGTTTACTATGCAGATGTTATTATTCAATGTCCTTCAGGCTATGGCAGTTAAATAAATATTTAGCTGCAAGAAGAGCCGTTGCTCCTTCGCACATGAGTATTTTTTAGTTTTTCCTCTGGGTTTAATAACTCTATCTCTCTCAATCAGAACCCCTTTCTCTCACTTTCTCTCTCTTTCTACCAGACCCCCTTTCTCTCTTTCTCTTTCAGTAGACATTTAACTTCAGATTCTAGTAGGGTGAGGCCAGGTGCTGCAGACTGTTCTAGTACCCTCGCCAATTCATTGATATAGTTTAGACACACCTACTCCCCCCCCCCCTATTTTTTTTTACTATTTTCTACATTGTAGAATAATAGTGAAGACATCAACACTATGAAATAACTATAATAAGGGCTATTCGACCAAGAAAGAGAGTGATGGAGTGCTGCATCAGATGACCTGGCCTCCACAATCACCTGACCACAACCCAATTGAGATGGTTTTGGATGAGTTGGACCACAGAGGGAAGGAAAAGCAGCCAACAAGTGTTCAGCATATGTGGGAACTCCTCCAAGACTGTTGGAAAAGCATTCCAGGCAACGCTGGTTGAGAGAAAGCCAAGTTAGTTTCCCAGATGCCAGGAAGATGAGACAATGAGGCATTGTTCTGAACTCTTCCAGGCTCTCTCTATCTCGAGTCACACACACTACATCTTGTCGATAGAGTGCTAGCTTTTAGGTTTTTTATCACCAACACAAATCAATTGTCATCTTCAAGCTATCTCTAGTAGAACCCATGTCTTCAACAACCAGACTAGCTGCAGGGTGCTAGAGTGGAGACCATAAAACACAGCATTATCAGGACATAAATATCTTACTGTTTATTAAGTAAATCATTGTTACATACCCAACAAAGAAGGTGAATACATAACTTTTCCCTCACAGTGTACAAAGCTGTCATTAAGGCAAAGTTTTTGTTGTTGCTTACTACATGATTCCATGTGTTATTGCATAGCGTTGATGTCTTCACTATGATTCTACAATGTAGAAAATGGCAACAATAAAGAAAAAACCCTGGAATGAGTAGGTGTGTCCAAACGCTTTACTGGTACTGTATATGTTGAAAAGGTTTGGGCTCAAGCTGCATTCCTGTCTCACCCCCCGGCCCCGTGGAAAGAAATTGATGTGTTTTTTTGTCCATTTTCAGTGCACCCATGTTGTTTGTGTACATGGATTTTATGATATCTTATGTTTTTCCCCTTACACCACTTTCCATCAATTTGTATAGCAGGCCCTCGTGCCAAACTGAGTCTAAAGCCTTTTTGAAATCAACAAAGCATGAGAAGACTTTGCCTTTGTTTTGGTTTGTTTGTCAGTCAGGGTGTGCAGGGTGAATATATGGTCTGTCGTACAGTAATTTGGTAAAAATTACATTTGACATTTGCTCAGTACATTGTTTCTGCTGAGGAAATGTATGAGTCTGCTGTTAATGATAATGCGGAGGATTTTCCCAAGGTTGCTGTTGACGTATATCCCGCGGTAGTTATTGGGGTTAAATTTCTCTCCACATTTGTGGATTGGGTTCCAAATGTTGGAGAATATGCCAGAGCTGAGGATGATGTTAAAGAGTTTAAGTATAGCCAATTGGAATTTGTGGTCTGTACATTTTATCATTTCATTTAGGATACCATCAACCCCACAGGCCTTTTTGGTTTGGAGGGTTTGCATTTTGTCCTGTAGTTCATTCAATGTAATTGGAGAATGCAGTGGGTTCTGGTAGTCTCTAATAGTTGATTCTAAGATTTGTATTTGATCATGTATATGTTTTTGCTGTTTGTTCTTTGTTATAGAGCCAAAAAGATTGGATAAGGGGTTTATCCATACATCTCCGTTTTGGATAGATAACTCTTTGTGTTGTTGTTTGTTTAGTTTTCAATTTTCCAGAAGTGGTTAAACTCTATGGATTCTTCAATTACATTGAGCTGATTTTTGATGTGCTGTTCCTTCTTTTTCCGTAGTGTATTTCTGTATTGTTTTAGTGATTCACCGTAGTGAAGGCGTAGGCTAAGGTTTCCTGGGTCTCTATGTTTTTTGGCTCCCCAGACAGAGGAGAGGAGTGAGTGATGGTGACATCAGGGCTGCGTGGTCGAGGGGGGTCTTTGCACACATGTCTACTGAAAGGCGTGCTTTCACCGGCATCGGCAGAAGAGGAGAAGCTCACACACCGACATCAAAGGAAAGGTGCACAGGGGCACAACACAGACAGGTGCACACTGAACTCCGCCGCTCGCTCTTTTCCAACACCCAACTGTGATGTTCGCAGGAGAAACAAGAGGAGGAGAGACACTTAAGATTAACTGGTGCACCTTTGGCATCTCTAGGCTTTTGTGAATCTCTCATCAGTTTATTTTCCTTGGATTACTTAATAGGCTTTCCTTTGTGTGCGTGTGTGTGTGTGTGCGTGTGTGTATGGGTGTGTGAGTGTTTGTGTGCGGGTGTGTGTTTGAGAGAGTGTAAAGAGAGATTTGTGTTTGTAAGACAGAGAGAGAGAGAGACAGAAAAGGAGAGAGAAAATGAGAGAGAAAAGGAGAGCTTGTGTACATTGGTGCCTACGTGTGCGTGTCGGTGTTCCATCTAGGCCTGTATGTATTTAACTACAGTGGTTTAAGGCTGACTATAGCCAGAGCAGCAGATCGCTTCTGTTTTTTAGAAGAAGACCCAATGCCTCCCTCAATCCCTAACTCCCTCCCTCCCTCTCTAACCCCCTCCTTAACTTCCTCCCTCCCTAACTCCTTCCCTAACTTCATCAATCCCTCCCTCCTTCTCTAACTCCCTCCCTCTCTAACTCCCTCCCTTTCTAACTCCCTCCCTCCCTTTCTAACTCCAACCCTCCCTCACTAACTCTTTCCCTCTCTAACTCTTTTCCTCTTAACGCTTTCCCTCTCTAACGCTTTCCCTCTCTAACTCCTTCCCTCCCTAACTCCCTCCCTCTCTACAGTGGTTACTCCACTAAAAGTTTTGCGATTATGCTGCGGGATTTAGAGGTAATTTGTGGTTTAGTACGGTACCTTGCATCACCACTTCATTGCTCCAGACCAGCGCAAGGGGGAGTTAGAGCACTGATTATGCTTTTGGGTCCTACTGTGTCTCTAACTGACAATGAATGGGCGACATAAACCTAAATACAAACTGATAATTGTTTTTATTATTTTATTTTGTTAGGATTATTTTGCTCTTACTGTAGTACTGTAGGCCACTCCCGACTGGTCATGTTATAAAGCGCCTGAGTGGCGCAACGGCCTACTCTGTGTTACTGCAGATGCTAGTTCAATACCTGTGCTGTCCTTGACTGTGAGACCCATGAGATGACTGTAGGTTTTTGGTTTCTCTCCCTCTAAAAACAGAAATAAATCAGTCTAAATAACAAACTGGCTTTATTTACAATTAGGAACAATGTCTCACCCCATGTTCAAGAATGGCCTTTATCTCGCTCATTTTACGTTATTTGAAGACCAAAATATTGTTATTTTTTAAACAAAGCGATTATTATTATAAATTTTGATTTATATAAAAGCCTGTTGGATATTCTCCCAGATATAATATTAACTCTGTTATTAGCAGGACAATATATATTGGTCATATTGGTCATGGCTCACGAGGTGCGCAAAATGGGATTGCCTTGCAGTTCTCCAGCTGTATCCACTGAAAGCCAGCGAGTTTCAAGGCACGAGGCAGGGGATGGGCCGCAGAGCCACTCACAGAAGACCGACCTAGCCCATGGGGAAGAAAGGGGGAAGAAGAGGGAGAGGGGGTGGACCTCACCCCGTCACACTGGCAACACTTTAAGGGGCATTGCACTAATAATGTCGTTGACAAGGCAAAAGTTCCCTCTATTCTTTTCTTAGTGCCAGTCTGCACATTCAAACTAAAATAATGTAACTAATAATGGCATCTTTATGCTTTCCTTAATAAAATAATGATACAAATTGGGGATCGTATTTAGGTAGCTATTTCCCCACCTGTGTTTGTGGGATATTGAGTGTTTGTTAGTGTGTTTGGGCACTACGTCCTTACGGTCTTTGTAAGGTTTGATATTTTGTTTTGTTAGTTTCACTTCAATAAATATGTGGAACTATACTCACGCTGCGCCTTGGTCCGCTCATTTCCAAGATCGTGACACCTGGACCCCATTTACAGTATTATAATTATGGGCTGTTAGCAGGACAATATACCTTTACCAACACCTCTCTGTATTTTGATACTTTGTGGATATGGGGCCTCCCCAGTGGCACAGCTGTCTAAGTCACTGCAATGCAAAATGTGTTACTACAGATACTTGTGACGGCCGCCACTGGGAGACCCATGAGGCGGCTTTTGGTTTTAATTTAGAATCCTCTATATGTATTTATTGGCGGAGAGTCACATAATAATTGTAGATATAGTATAGGCCTACCGTAGGCGACATGTGTATCACTACTGTTGAGTAATGTGCTGTTAAAAAGGGGTTATTTATTTAAAGAGCATATTGAAGTTAGAAGCAATTGGATTTGAAGCAATAGCCTACAACTATTTTAGCACTTTTTTGTGCTGCTCTGTGACATGCATGGAGACAGGTCTTGATAAATCAATGAGAGTTTTATTTTCCCTGAATCTCTTTTTAGGTATTGGTTAGATTAGAATTAGAAAAGTATGATGTAGGAAAGTTATGCTCTTAGTGTGACCTTTATTTAACTAGGCAAGTCAGTTAAGAAGTTATTGTTATTTACAATGACAGCCTACTCCTTCCTCCTGTTGGGGAATTGAACCCCGGTCTCCCGCATGCACGCACGACACAGGGATTCTTCAGGTAAATAGCCCAGTACTGTACTCCCGACATTCAAGTTGTACAGCTCCATATTTTCCGTTCCATCCTAACGGAAACCTTTTCGTTTTTCTTGGAATAGAAACACCATAGTATTATTAAAATTAATTAAGCAAGTACCAGACAAAAGTTTGGACACCTACTCATTCCAGAGTTTTTCTTTATTTTTACTATTTCCTACATTGTAGAATAATAGTGAAGACATCACAACTATTAAATAACACATATGGAATCAGTTATTAAGAACAATTTCTTATTTACAAGGACAGCCTACTCCTTCCTCCCCGTCGGGAAATTGAACCCCGGTCTCCCGCGTGCCCGCATTCTTTAGTACAGCCATTAATGAAGGCTATCAAATGCTTCTAAAATATGTCCTCCGGTGGTCAAACTAGCACCTACTAGCATTAATGGTACCAGTGGTTCACACTTAAATAACGTTCCATAGAATTCTGCAGCACCATGCAATCTGTGTCACAGTACGCTTAAACTTTTAAAGGAGGAACCACTGTAACTAACCTCCTTAACTCCCTCCCTAACTCCCTCTCTAACTTCCTCCCTCCCTAACTCCCTCCCTCTCTAACACCGTCCCTAACTTCCTCCCTCCCTAATTCCCTCCCTCCCTAACTCACTCACTCCCTCACTACCTAACTCCCTCCCTTCCTAACACACTCCCTCCCTAACTACATCCCTCCATCTCTAACTCCTTCCCGCCCTCCCTAATTCCATCCCTCCCTCTAACTCCCTCCCTAACTCCCTCCCTAACTCCCTGACTCCCTCCCTCCCTCCCTAACTCACTCACTCCCTAACTGTCTCAATCCCTACCTCCCTAACTGACTCCCTCCTTTACTCCCTCCCTCCCTCCCTCTCTCTACCGTTTGTTCCAGAGTCTAATTCTAAAGCCTTGATAATGATCTTAGGGATGTTTGCTCAGCGTTCACCACAAAACACCTCCCCTCTCTAGAGTCCTCCAAAGCACCACCTCATTACCCCTCTCTGGGGTCCTCCAAAGCCCTCATTGAAGAGACAGAGTTTTGCATAAATATCATTAACACATATTTCCTTTTCAATTGAAATATATCCTCATGGGTTTCTGTAAAGCTACTAGAGATGCATGAGTAGCAGATTACCAGTTTCTTTACAGTATTGTTCAACTGGGGATGGTATGGTGGTGTGTGATTGAACGAACAGTGTGGTGTGAGAGCGTGAATGTGTGTGTGTGTGTGTGTGTGTGTGTGTGTGTGTGTGTGTGTGTGTGTGTGTGTGTGTGCCATGCAGGAACAGCACATTCTCTGTGTTTGAAATGAAAGGATACTAGAAACATCACAGGATCTACCTCTTGAAGAACTATCTATTCTTAATACTGGTGTGATCCAATTACGCCTGTTTTTCAGACTTTTATCTATAAAAAAATCATCCAAAGAATCTCGTCATTGTTTTATATGATACGCCATGAAAATCAATAAATGTAATCATCGATGGAAATCTATTACTCTGGCAAAATGAGTGACCAACCCACAGTCTTTTATGTTAAATAATGAAATATTAAATATAATTAAATAGTATTAAATGTTATCCTGGATCCAGGTTGTTATGCTGGGTCAAAGGTCATATCTGATGGAGAGAGTGGACAGGGGTCATCCCAGTGCACACAGCCAGAAAGAGAGAGTGGGGGGGAAAGAAGATGAGGATGCACGTCTGAAGTCTTATAATGGGTCTATTTGGCACAGCAAAGAGTTTCAGCACCACAGACAGCACCAACAACAATACCTACATTGTACTTAAATACAGTAGATAATTTCAGCACCATGGACAGTTCATACATTGTATTCAAACAAACCATTTCAGCAACACTGACAAAACCAGTTATTCCCTAATTACATATACAGTACCAGTCAAAAGTTTGGACACACCTACTCATTCCAGGGTTTTTCTTTATTTTTTACTATTTTCTACACTGTAGAATAATAGTGAAGACATCCCCACTATGAAATAACACATATGGAATAATGTAGTAATCAAAAAAGTTTTAAACAAATAAAAATATATTTAGTTTACTATACGTTTCCACATGTGTTATTTCATAGTTTGATGTCTTCACTATTATTCTACAACGTGGAAAATAGTAAAAATAAACAAAAACCCTTGAACGAGTAGGTGTGTCCATATGTGTAAATGCATGAAATAAAAGTGTGGGCTTTAAATGTTTCTTTGTTTGCGTGCCAAGTTAAATTGGCATGTCACAACCACATGTTGACAAGCTCTGATTAAAGAAGCCATGCCCTCTCTCTCTCTCTGTCTAGATCAGTCGGTGAGCAATTCAGAGGTAACACCCACATAGAGTGCCCCGGAATAAATTATTTAGCTGCTCTTATGATACCTAATGCATAATGAAGCACATTTGTTGTTATATTCTGAAATGTTAATTAGAAGAAGGGTAATGTAGAATTGTAGTTTTCAAGACAGTTTCCCTACAGAAATGTGCTTACTAGTAAGCTTGCTGTTTTCTAGTAAGGTGCTGGGAACGCTGTTAAGCTCTGTTCTCCCCCAGTTTATCTCTGAATCATTATCTTATCTATTCATCATTATTCTCTTCTATTCCATGTACTGGTGCATCCATGTGTGTGTGCTTGGGGGCCCCAAAACCTGGTGCATCCATGTGTGTGTGCTTGGGGGCCCCAAAACCTGGTGCATCCATGTGTGTGTGCTTGGGGGCCCCAAAACCTGGTGCATCCATGTGTGTGTGTGCTTGGGGGCGCCAAAAACTGGTACATCCATGTGTGTGTGCTTGGGGGCGCCATAACCTGGTACATCCATGTGTGTGTGCTTGGGGGCGCCCAAAACAACACAAGTGTCTAAGAGGATTAGTGTGTGTTATCGACTCCTCTTTAGCCCCATTTTAGACGCAGCAGTAGCATCCCCCATGTATCCTCCTAAACCAACACAGCCCTGAGCCCTGCCCGTCCCGATGGACATTTAATTGGTGTCGATCGTCAGTGGCAAGGTAGACAGGGGAGACATACAAATGTGACACACACACGCACACACACACAAATAGAGACGGTGGCCGTTCCCCCCCCAATTATTTATCTCTTTCCTCTCCCTCTATCTCTCTCGTCCACAAAGCCAATCACCAGTCAAGCACGGCGGGGCTAATCTCACCTTCAGATTAATTTGATTGCTGGAAGACAGATCAGATGTAGAGATGAGATCTTGCTATTGCTTTCAACTCTCCTCTTTCACAAATAGCTTCCCACTTCCATCCAATAGGTGAAATACACTGCTGTGTTCAAGTGTTCAGAATCAAAGAGATATAATCAAATTAAACACTAGCAGGCAAAAGCACCGGCTCATCTCAGCTGAGATCATCTGAACTGAACCCCTGGGAAGGAAGAAAAAGGAGAGAGAGAGAGAAAGAGATGGTGTAGAGGGAGAAAGAGGGTATGAGAGATACATATTGAGAGAGCAGGCAGGCCATTCAGGAGAGAGAGAGAAAGATACAGAGATAGAGAGAATGAAATACCCATTATGCACGCACACATGGACATACAGTACAATACATACGCACACACACGGGCACGTGTGAAAGGTTCCAGTATTAAACATAATCCATTCTCTATTCTGGCCGTTTAGTGCAGCAGGGCGGGAGAGTATAGTGAAGGCTAGAGCTGTGAAGACATTAGCTAAGAGAAGTGTTGAGCTGAGCTAACAGACCAGATGGTGTCTTCTCAGTAACAGTTAGATGCAGTGAAAAGGGGAGAGAGGGATAGAAAATGGAGAGAAATATGGAAAATAAAGAAGAAGTGTCACGACTTCTGCCGAAGTCGTTGCCTCTCCTTGTTCGGGTGGTGCTCGGCATTCGACATCAACGGTCTTCTAGCCATCATTGATCCGTTTTTCATTTTTCCATTGGTTTTGTCTAGTCTTCCCACACACCTGTTTTCAATCCCATTCATTACCTGTTGTGTATTTAACCCTCTGTTTCCCCTCATGTCTTTGTCAGAGATTGTTTTATTGTCAGTGTAGTGTGATTGTTGTATAGGTGCGCGTCGGGTCCTCGTACCCATGTTTGTTTGTTTATGTACATTTAGTGTTATGGAGCATACTCCGTGGACTTTATTAAAAGACTCCATTTTACACTCCATTTGACTCTCCTGCGCCTGACTTCCCTGCCACCTATTACACCTATGCATGACAGAATCTCTGACCAATATATGAAGTCAGCAGGAGAGGACACTATGCCCATGGAGCTGGAGGAACGCGTTCAGGAACAAGCGAGGCAGCTTGACGTTATCAGCTCCGTCATGGATCAGATTGTCATGAAAATGGATCTCTGGGAGAGACAGGGAGTTTCTCCAGCGCCACCACCACCACAACTGGAATCTCCTGTTTTTTCCTCTCCGATCCATTTATCCCTACCTACGGGATACAACGGAGATACTGCCGGCTGCCAGGGTTTCCTCCTTAAACTGAACTTGTATCTAGCCACGGCCTCCCCAGTACCATCTGACCGTGAGAAGAGTTACGCCCTCGTCTCATGCCTCACCGGGAAAGCACTGGAATGGGCCAGCGCTGTGTGTAGTAGGGAGGATACGGCGCTGGACCATTTTGAGGAGTTCACCCGCCAATTCCGGATAGTATTCGATCACCCACCTGAAGGCAAAGCAGCGGGTGAGCTTCTCTATCATCTGAGGCAGGAGACGAGGAGTGCACATGATTTTGCTTTGGAGTTTAGGACCTTGGCTGCCGGCGCTGGATGGAGCGACAGGGCCCTGATCGACCATTACCGTTGTAGTCTACGCGAGGACGTCCGTCGGGAGCTGGCCTGTAGAGACACCACCCTCACCTTCGACCAGCTGGTGGACATGTCCATCAAGCTGGACAACATGCTGGCTACTCGTGGACGTCTAGATCAGGGTCTGGTTGTTCCATCCTCCCGCACCCTCTCTCCCGAACCTATGGAATTGGGAGGGATGGTGCGCAGGGAGACCGGAGGGGGTTCCCGCTTGAGCACCATTCAAGGTCGCAGAGAGCACACTGCTGGTCGGTGCCGGGTTGGTTCCTCTGGGAATAGAGAGGGCAGGCAGGGCATTCTGGCGTCACCCCAGGTGAGTAGGCACCATTCTCATCCAGAGCCCTCTGCTGCACTAATGTTTGTCTCTGTCTCTTTTCCTGATTTTTCACTGCATTCCCAGTATAAGGCGCTAGTAGATTCGGGTGCGGCTGGGAATTTCACTAATAAAAGTCTAGCTCATAGTTTAGGGATCCCTATTGTTCCGGTGGATATGCCTTTCCCTATTCATGCCTTAGATTGTCGACCATTAGGGTCAGGGTTTATCAGGGAGGTAACCGCACCTTTGTGTATGATAACGCAGGAGGGTCACAAGGAGAAGATTAGTCTTTTCCTTATTGATTCTCCTGCGTATTCTGTGGTGCTAGGCCTACCCTGGTTAGTTTGTCATAACCCCACTGTTTCTTGGCCACAGAGGGCTCTCACGGGGTGGTCGCGAGAATGCTCAGGTAGGTGTTTAGGGGTTTCCACCGTGCGCATTCCCCCCAAATATGCCGATTTGTCTCTCGCCTTCTGTAAAAAGAAGGCGACTCAATTACCACCCCATCGACGGGGGGATTGTGTGATAGATCTCCTGGTAGACGCTGCATATCCCAAGAGTCACGTGTATCCCCTGTCGCAAGCGGAGACGGAGGCTATGGAGACATATGTCTCTGAATCCCTGCATCAGGGGTTCATTCAGCCATCCATTTCACCCGTCTCTTCGAGTTTCTTTTTTGTAAAAAAAAAGGATGGCGGTTTACGCCCGTGCGTTGATTATCGAGGTCTTAATAAAATCACAGTGAAATATAGTTACCCGCTACCTCTGATCAATACGATTATTGAGTTAATGCACGGGGCACGTTTTTTCACAAAATTGGATCTCAGGAGTGCGTACAATCTGGTGCGTATTAAGAAGGGTGATGAGTGGAAGACGGCACGGGCAGGGTGTAGTGGTGTATATCAATGATATTCTGATATACTCTGCTACACGCGCCGAGCATGTCCCTGGTGCGCAGGGTGCTTGGTCGCCTGTTGGAGCATGATCTATATGTCAAGTCTGAGAAATGCTTGTTTTTCCAACAATCCATCTCCTTCCTAGGGCATCGGATTTCCACTTCAGGAGTGGAGATGGAGAGCGACCGCATTACTGCCGTGCGTAATTGGCCGACTCCAACCCCGGTAAAGGAGTTGCAGCGTTTTTTGGGGTTTTCCAATTACTACCGGAGGTTTATCCGGGGTTTTGGTCAGGTGGCAGCTCCCATTTCCTCACTGCTAAATGGGGGCCCGGTGCGCTTGCAGTGGTCGGCTGAGGCGAACAGGGCTTTTGAGCACCTGAAGACTCTGTTTTACCTCGGTGCCTGTGCTGGCTCATCCGGATCCCTCTTTGCCATTCATAGTGGAGGTGGACGCATCCGAAGCTGGGATAAGAGCAGTGCTCTCTCAGCGTTCGGGTACGCCACTGAAGCTTCGCCCCTGTGCTTTCTTTTCAAAGAAGCTCAGCCCGGCGGAGCGAAACTATGATGTGGGGAACCGAGAGCTGTTAGCTGTCGTAGAAGCTTTGAAGGTGTGGAGGCATTGGCTTGAGGGGGCTAAACACCCTTTTCTCATCTGGACTGACCACCGCAATCTGGAGTATATCCAGCAGGCGAAGAGATTGAATCCTCGCCAGGCAAGGTGGGCCATGTTTTTCACTCGTTTTGTGTTTACTCTTTCTTACAGACCAGGCTCCCAGAACGTTAAGGCAGACGCATTGTCTCGGCTGTATGACACAGAGGAGCGGTCCATGGATCCCACTCCCATACTCCCAGCTTCGTGTTTGGTGGCGCCAGTAGTGTGGGAGCTGAACGCGGACATTGAGCGGGCGTCACGTGCAGAGCCTTCTCCCCCTGAGTGTCCAGCTGGTCGTCTGTACGTTCCGTCTGCTGTCCGCGACCGATTGATATATTGGGCTCACACGTCACCCTCCTCTGGTCATCCTGGGATAGGTCGGACGATGCGCTGTCTTGACGGGAGATACTGGTGGCCCACTTTAGCTAAGGACGTGAGGATTTATGTTTCTTCCTGCTCGGTGTGCGCGCAGTGCAAGGCTCCTAGACACCTGCCCAGAGGTAAGCTACAACCTCTACCCGTTCCTCAACGGCCGTGGTCGCACCTGTCGGTGGATTTTTTGACTGATCTTCCACCTTCACAGGGTTACACCACGATCCTGGTCGTTGTGGATTGGTTTTCTAAGTCCTGTCATCTCCTCCCTTTGCCCGGTCTCCCTACGGCCTTACAAACTGCAGAGGCCCTGTTTACACACGTTTTCCGGCACTATGGGGTGCCTGAGGATATAGTGTCTGATCGGGGTCCCCAGTTCACATCAAGGGTCTGGAAGGCGTTCATGGAGCGTCTGGGGATCTCGGTTAGTTAGGAGTAGGAGAGTGAACTTGGTATAAATGGAGCAGTTTAATAAATATAATCGAAAACTCTGAAAACCAAAATATACAAAATAAAGTAAGAGGGTGCAAAACCCGTCGCACACCAGAACATAACTTGCATCAATACATACAACAAACAATCACCGACAAGGACATGAGGGGAAACAGAGGGTTAAATACACAACATGTAATTGATGGGATTGGAACCAGGTGTGATGGAAGACAAGAAAAAAACAATGGAAACTGAAAAATGGATCAGTGATGGCTAGTCGACGTTCGACGTTGACCGCCGAACATCACCCGAACAAGGAGAGGGACCGTCTTCAGCAAAAGTTATGACAGAGGGGTTAAGTGTTGCCTCTGATCTATGGGATTAGGGTGTGAGGTCACTAGGGTTTACGAAGGTGATGGCCTAAGAGTTATGGATCAGGGTAGGCGGTGTGCTATCTAATATGTTTGTGATTTATTTTATACTGGATTGCTTTGACATATACAACCTATATTATTTTCCCTTTTAAAGCTGACACCAGCAGGACAACCATCATCATTTACCACTGTTTACAACACTGCAACCACTTTCACCACATCCACTGAACACATCTGATATTCACTAGTGTTCTTTACAAGATACTGATTCCATGCCATCGTTGCCTATAGCACTACTCCCACAGAACTAGAATGACAGTTTACTTCCATGATTGCTCCTTCCTTTTATGTGAATGGGAGTTCCAGGTTGGGGCTAAGTCAGGGAAAGACTTGTGCTGGCCATGGCATCAGCACTGGGCCAAACTGTTGTACAAACTGTTGTACACTTCCAAATCTAAGAGATGGACAATCGTATACAGTAGCAGATATAAGTCAAATACTTACAGTGGTATGGTATGTAATAACCAAGTTTCTGAGAAATGATTGCCAATCATCTGTAGGCAAACCTTTCAGTGGAGATTTTAGAATGTAAATCTTGGTGGGGCAAACTGTTTTTAGATGCATGCCAGCAAAGCCACTACACAAAACAACACTAAACAATACATTAATTGCACTATAACGTTGACAAACGGTGCCCACAAACTGTTAGGGCCTACATAAAGCTGTCTCAACAGCAGTCCCAGCACCTTACCACTGCTACACCTGGCTATCAGCGGAGCCTTGTCTGGCAGCAAAACAGTTCAATCAGCCTCATTTACTGCTTTAAAAAAAACAACATAGCTGATATGGCTGACTTGCTTTAACAAATGTGGTTTCTACTGACAATTGAGGTGTACAAACTATGGCATAAGGGGACAACGAGTGCATAAGAGACCATCTCTAATTTTGATTTTTTTTTAAAGGGAAAGGGGGATACCTAGTCAGTTATACAACTGAATGCCTTCAACTGAAATGTCTTCCTTAATCGACTTCCACATCTTCAGCGCCCGGGGAACAGTGGGTTAACTGCTTTGCTCAGGGACAGAGTGACAGATTCTTACCTTGTCAGTTTGGAGATTCAATCCAGCAACACTTCGGTTGCTGGCCCAACGCTCTAACCACTAGGCTATTTAAGACATTATTTAAGACATTAATGAGTGGACTAGGACGGACATAGTCAATGTAACTATTTGTTCAGCACTTTTTAAATGTACAGCGACAGAATTCAGAACATGTGTTGTTCTTACAGTATTCTCCCTGTACACCAAGTCAAAACCATAGGATAAATAAAGGGGGCATATAAGCAGACAGAGCTTTTACAATATTCAATGATTACATTTCTCTAAAACAGGCTATAGGCTACATGTGTACAACCAAGTCAGAACAGTCGGCTAAGTTATAAGGGGGAAAGGGGCCAAATTATTAGGGTGAGGCACATGGGCTACTAACAGCTTCCTACACACTTAGTAAATACTTTCTTAGCTACAGTATACATTTCTCCTTGGCATATTACATAATTTATACAGCAGCATACAATACATTTTTGGACTCACCTTGTTGTGCTGTGCTCACTTGAACAGGAAGGTGTGTGGCGGTCCTCGTGGGCAAATTTTGTCATCAAACTTCATCATCAAAGTCTGGCATTCTCTGGATTTATGTTGCTTTCAAGACAATTAGGAACTCAGAAAAAAACAAGGTTGAATCATGACGTCAGTCATCTTCAGGTCGGAGCTCTAGTAAGAGGCTTGGAATTCCGAGTTGGATGACCGTTCAAAATGTATTTTTCCAGTTGGAGCTTGTTTTTTTTCGAGTTCCCAGTTGTTTTGAACTCACTGAAGTCTGAGTTTTCCCAGTTCCGAGTTTCCAGTTGTTTTGAACGTGGTATAAATCATGCTGGATTAACAGCATGGCCAATGTATTCAACCTTTACTGACCAATAGTGTTGAATGTTTATCCTTTAAAGTTTGGAAAAGAGACCCTTAAACCCAGACTTTGACAACACACCCTCTCCACTGAAAAGCAGGCTAGTGATTGCTTTGCAACGCTTGCAGTTAGCCACTGATTCTTTCCAAACCACACAATATTGAATTGCCATTTCCAACTTGTGTAATGTTTATGTCCAATGGCCGATGAACACCGAAAAGTTTTATCTATAATTTCTCTTCATACAACAAGGGTTGAAAAGGATTTGCCAGTAGATTGTCGACGTGATTTATGATGATGTCTGCTTGTCTAGCCTGATAGCTAAGATTTTGAAAGTATGATGTTGACATGATCAATCCAATCAAAGCTATAGTAGATATAACGTGATTTGACTACATTTTATCTACGGCCAATGACCTTGAGCCTTCTTGGATGGGCATTTCTAATGTAACTCTATGGCAGCTCCCAAGGGACTTGAATTTTCAAGCTCTCCCGTAGATTTTGCGGTAGCATAATGTCCCCATGGGTGACAGAACATTGAGCCAATCACTACGCAAATAGACAACATTGTTACTTCCGGCGCCGACAGAGATGGCCGCCTCGCTTCGCGTTCCTATGCAGTTTTTTGTTTTTTTACGTGTTATTTCTTACATTAGTACCCCAGGTCATCTTAGGTTTCATTACATACAGTCGAGAAGAACTACTGATTATAAGATCAGCGTCAACTCACCATCAGTACGACCAAGAATATGTTTTTCGTGACGCGGATACTGTGTTCTGCCTTACAAACAGGACAACGGAGTGGATCCCATGCAGCGACCCAAAAAAACGACTCCGAAAAAGAGGGAAACGAGGCGGTCTTCTGGTCAGACTCCGGAGACGGGCACACCGTGCACCACTCCCTAGCATTCTTCTTGCCAATGTCCAGTCTCTTGACAACAAGGTTGATGAAATCCGAGCAAGGGTAGCATTCCAGAGGGACATCAGAGACTGTAACGTTCTTTGCTTCACGGAAACATGGCTCACTGGATAGACGCTATCCTCACAGGTTTTTCATGGGTTTCTCCACGCATCGCGCCGACAGAAACAAACATCTTTCTGGTAAGAAGAGGGGCGGGGGCGTATGCCTTATGGCTAACGAGACATGGTGTGATGAAAGAAACATACAGGAACTCAAATCCTTCTGTTCACCTGATTTAGAATTCCTCACAATCAAATGTAGACCGCATTATCTACCAAGAGAATTCTCTTCGATTATAATCACAGCCGTATATATCCCCCCCAAGCAGACACATCGATGGCTCTGAACGAACTTTATTTAACTCTTTGCAAACTGGAAACCATTTAGCAGGAGGCTGCATTCATTGTAGCTGGGGATTTTAACAAGGCTAATCTGAAAACAAGACTCCCTAAATTTTATCAGCATATCGATTGCGCAACCAGGGGTGGAAAGACCTTGGATCATTGTTACTCTAACTTCCGCAATGCATATAAGGCCCTGCCCCGCCCCCCTTTCGGAAAAGCTGACCATGACTCCATTTTGTTGATCCCTGCCTACAGACAGAAACTAAAACAAGAGGCTCCCACGCTGAGGTCTGTCCAACGCTGGTCCGACCAAGATGACTCCACACTCCAAGACTGCTTCCATCACGTGGACTGGGATATGCTTCGTATCGCGTCAGATAACAACATTGACGAATACGCTGATTCGGTGTGCGAGTTCATTAGAATGTGCGTTGAAGATGTCGTTCCCATAGCAACGATTAAAACATTTCCTAACCAAAACCGTGGATTGATGGCAGCATCCGCGTGAAACTCAAAGCGCGAACCACTGCTTTTAATCAGGGCAAGGTGTCTGGTAACATGACCGAATACAAACAGTGCAGCTATTCCCTCCGCAAGGCTATCAAACAAGCTAAGCGTCAGTACAGAGACAAAGTAGAATCTCAATTCAACGGCTCAGACACAAGAGGCATGTGGCAGGGTCTACAGTCAATCACGGACTACAGGAAGAAATCCAGCCCAGTCACGGACAAGGATGTCCCACATGCTTCAAAAGGGCCACCATTGTTCCTGTTCCCAAGAAAGCTAAGGTAACTGAGCTAAACGGCTACCGCCCCGTAGCACTCACTTCCGTCATCATGAAGTGCTTTGAGAGACTAGTCAAGGACCATATCACCTCCACCCTACCTGACACCCTAGACCCACTCCAATTTGCTTACCGCCCAAATAGGTCCACAGACGATGCAATCTCAACCACACTGCACACTGCCCTAACCCATCTGGACAAGAGGAATACCTATGTGAGAATGCTGTTCATCGACTACAGCTCGGCATTCAACACCATAGTACCCTCCAAGCTCGTCATCAAGTTTGAGACCCTGGGTCTCGACCCCGCCCTGTGCAACTGGGTACTGGACTTCCTGACGGACCGCCCCCAGTTGGTGAGGGTAGGCAACAACATCTCCTCCCCACTGATCCTCAACACTGGGGCCCCACAAGGGTGCGTTCTGAGCCCTCTCCTGTACTCCCTGTTCACCCACGACTGCGTGGCCACGCACGCCTCCAACTCAATCATCAAGTTTGCGGATGACACAACAGTGGTAGGCTTGATTACCAACAACGACGAGACGGCCTACAGGGAGGAGGTGAGGGCCCTCGGAGTGTGGTGTCAGGAAAATAACCTCACACTCAACGTCAACAAAACTAAGGAGATGATTGTGGACTTCAGGAAACAGCAGAGGGAACACCCCCCTATCCACATCGATGGAACAGTAGTGGAGAGGGTAGCAAGTTTTAAGTTCCTCGGCATACACATCACAGACAAACTGAATTGGTCCACTCACACAGACAGCATCGTGAAGAAGGCGCAGCAGCGCCTCTTCAACCTCAGGAGGCTGAAGAAATTCGGCTTGTCACCAAAAGCACTCACAAACTTCTACAGATGCACAATCAAGAGCATCCTGGCGGGCTGTATCACCGCCTGGTACGGCAACTGCTCCGCCCTCAACCGTAAGGCTCTCCAGAGGGTAGTGAGGTCTGCACAACGCATCACCGGGGCAAACTACCTGCCCTCCAGGACACCTACACCACCCGATGTTACAGGAAGGCCATAAAGATCATCAAGGACATCAACCACCCGAGCCACTGCCTGTTCACCCCGCTATCATCCAGAAGGCGAGGTCAGTACAGGTGCATCAAAGCTGGGACCGAGAGACTGAAAAACAGCTTCTATCTCAAGGCCATCAGACTGTTAAACAGCCACCACTAATATTGAGTGGCTGCTGCCAACACACTGACACTGACACAACTCCAGCCACTTTAATAATGGGAATTGATGCGAAATGTAAATATATCACTAGCCACTTTAAACAATGCTACCTTATATAATGTTACTTACCCTACATTATTCATCTCATATGCATACGTATATACTGTACTCTATATCATCGACTGCATCCTTATGTAATACATGTATCACTAGCCACTTTAACTATGCCACTTTGTTTACATACTCATCTCATATGTATATACTGTACTCGATAACATCTACTGTATCTTGCCTATGCTGCTCTGTACCATCACTCATTCATATATCCTTATGTACATATTCTTTATTCCCTTACACTGTGTATAAGACAGTAGTTTTGGAATTGTTAGTTAGATTACTTGTTGGTTATTACTGCATTGTCGGAACTAGAAGCACAAGCATTTCGCTACACTCGCATTAACATCTGCTAACCATGTGTATGTGACAAATACATTTTGATTTGATTTGACATTACCAACCCCTAGGCTCCGTATTATCTGCTGGCTGTCCAACCACCACAGAAAGCACTGAGCTAGGCTGAAATACTTGCATTTTGGAGCTGCCTTACTCAAGTAAGGAAAAAAGAGACCATGTTTAAATGTGGCTTTATTAACTGAACATTTTTTGCAAACTGATATGTGACACTTATTAATAACATGCTCTGCCCACCTGCCCTGAATGACGGGTCGACACTGAAACCTACTGTATGTGAAAGGGATAACCCAGGAAAAGACTTGTGATGGACATGAGATCAACTAAACTGTTAGCAGGGTAATACTGTGAGGTAATAACCTACTATCCTAGCAGCCATTAGAAACAGACTAACAGTGTTACGATACTGCAGAGTGCAACTGGAGGAGGTCCATGTTTTATTCAGAGGCACACATTGTAAAGAGTAACATGGTGTTCACTGATATATCTGCCTCCTGATTCCTGCCTCCTCTCCCCACATTAGACACAAAATGGACGACAGTTTGCCAAGTTCAAGAAACACTGTGTGCTTTTCTTAGTGAAAGGAAGGAGAGGGATGGAGAAAGAGAGAGTGAGAGCAAGAGACAGAGAGAGAGAGAGCGAGAGAGAAAAAAGTAAAGTGAGAGACGTTTTATGGAGTGTTATGAAAAGCAATCCGATACACTGTGTTGAAATATAAATATTCTTAATGCATGAACAACGCATATCCATTATATGTTCCGAGAGTGTTTGAACTCAAACAGTAGTTAATATATTCCATTACTGATCAAGTGTGAGAATACTTAACTAGAGAGCCCCATTGTACTTAATGCAAAAGTGGTTATGTGGAAATAAAAAAGGTGCAATGAGCTGGGGGGAAAATCAGCCAACGTCCTCCCCTCCTTAGAGAAAAGCTTTTTCTCCTCATCATTACTTGACCCATTCAATCATTCCTTAATCACAGAGAGAGAGAGAGAGAGGAGAAACAGAGTGTAACAGAGAAATGAGAATGGCGTATATGCCCGTGGACACGTAAGACGAGTGGCTTCCCCAACAGAGAGGGAGTGGGCTCACCAATTGACAATGATCCTCACACATATCGAAATTGCAGCCATCTCCATCTCCACTCCAGCAATGTTCCCAAATCTGCAGCAGATGGAGCTAGGAGCTTTTTTAGTTTGTAGAAGGCTAGTGTTCCAGGCTGCAGTAAGCTGGTAGCGTAAATCTGACAGGGTAACAGTAAGCTGAGTTTTTTATAGCAAATGGAGTAGGCTAGATAGCTAGCTATCGGTAAAAACAGCAAGTGTAAAACTGTCAGAGTTACAGTAGAGTAGACTGTTTTTTTATATAGCAAATAGAGTAGGCTAGCTACATATCTGTGGATGGGAGGGCCTTGCCTCCACATTGAGCCCCAACATGTATCAGATTGAATAGGCTAGCTAGCTACTCGTCTGTCTACCGGAGCTCTACCAGGCTAAGAGACTGGGGATTCTATAGAGTGTGTGCTGGCGTCAGCAACAAGATCTCACAGTCTCACTTCAGTATTCAAAGTTTGTCCAGGGGGGAGGATTAAACATCTATTGGTGAAGTGAAAGTATGTAAGGGTTAAGGTTTGGGAGAGGGTTAAACCAGAATTTAAAAAATAAAATAATGAGTGCCTTATACTGAGATTGAACCCACAATCCTCTGAGCTGTAACTTGTGGTATAAGCCCTTCCGCTATCCCCATCCACATCACCGTAGCAAGCCGCGAGCCTACTAGATGGTAATAGGCGCCCGGTTGTCCCTTGTGGACGGTATTAAAAGGCATCTCCCAACGTCCTAGGGACATGGAAAAATGTCCAATACTGCAGTGGATCTGGTGTGACCTGGCAGAGATTCAGAGCAGGCGACTGAGGACCTTCCCTCTACTCTGCTCTCCTGATGCAGTGAGCTGGGAGTTAAAGTAGCGGGTGTAACAGCATCAGGGAAGCCTGCAGAGGGCCTTGCCCTCCGCTCCTCTAATAGTAGCTGACGTGGCTCGTTGAACACTGAGAGTGTCAGAATCAGAGACAAGGCTTCTCTCATCTCCTAACTCCTGAATAATAGATGCGATATGAATGTGCTGTGGGAGGAACCCTTAACTGAAAACACTTATGTGTCCATATGAATTATAAATGCTGGGGATTGTAGTTTCTATTTCCTTTTGTCATCTGGGAGATTAGATCATATCATGTTTTATGCTCTGCTGCTGAGGTGGGAGGCAATAGGACAAGGCCTTCTGCTTGGCTGTGGTGGTGATGACGTTGTCGTGGCTGGATTTGATTTAATTTGATATTCATTTTATTGATCCCTTCATTTTGAACGATAATTTGTTTGATTTGGATTGGTTGACCGTCATTGCTTTGTTTCGGGAGATTGACAGACATACACAGTAACACATGCATGTAGGTAGCCCTACATACAGTATTATTACACACACCAATACACCCACATCCAAGTACACACATACCTGTACTTACTAACACAGTGCCTTCAGAAAGTATTCATACCCCTTGACATATTCCACATTCTGTTATGTTCCAGCCTGAATTTAAAATACATTCATTTAATTATTTTTCCGCAAATGTATTGAAAATGAAATACAGATTGGATTTAAGTATTCACACCCCTGAGTCATGTTAGAATCACCTTTGACAGCGATTACAGCTGTGCGTCTTTCTGTGTAAGTCCCTAAGAGCTTTGCACACCTAGATTGTACAATATTTGCACATTATTCCATTTTAAATACTTCAAACTCTGTCAATTTGGTTGTTGATCATTGCTAGACAGCCATTTTCAAGTCTTGCCATAGATTTTCAGGAACATTCAATGTCGTCTTGGCAAGCAACTCTAGTGTGTATATTTGGCCTTGTTTAAGGTTACTGTCCTGCTGAAAGGTGAATTTGTCTGCCAGTGTCTGTTGGAACGCAGATTGAACAAGGTTCTCCTCTATGGTTTTTCCTGTGCTTAGCTCTATTCTGAGAGGAAGAACGTGGGAGAGAAAGAGAGAGAGTGAGACAAATACGCAACTGAGTTTTTTGTTGCCAGTTAATAAGAGAGAAGTCAGCTGGTTTTATAAAGTGAGAGAAGTCAGCTGGTTTTATAAAGTGAGAGAAGTCAGCTGGTTTTATAAAGTGAGAGAAGTCTGCTGGTTTTATAAAGTGAGAGAAGTCTGCTGGTTTTATAAAGTGAGAGAAGTCTGCTGGATTTATAAAGTGAGAGAAGTCAGCTGGTTTTATAAAGTGAGAGAAGTCAGCTGGTTTTATAAAGTTAGAGAAGTCTGCTGGTTTTATAAAGTTTTATAAATCCATCCATCCATTCAGTTTTAAAAAGTAATTGGAAAAAACGAGGTACGAGGTGGCTCGCTGATTGAAAAAACGAGTATGAGGTGAATCGCTGATTGAAAAAACGAGTATGAGGTGGCTCGCTGATTGAGATGAGGTCACTGATGTAGGTGGGGCTCAATCCATTCAAGTCTTTAAATACAAGCATGAGCAGCCAGTGGAGTTGGGCCGGTAGCCAGTGGAGTTGGGTTGGGCAGCCAGTGGAGTTGGGTAGCCAGTGGAGTTGGGCCGGTAGCCAGTGGAGTTGGGTAGGTAGCCAGTGGAGTTGGGTTGGGCAGCCAGTGGAGTTGGGTTGGGCAGCCAGTGGAGTTGGGCAGCCAGTGGAGTTGGGCAAACATTGGGGTGATGTGGTCAGACCTGTTGGTCCCGGTCAGGACCCTGGCAGGTATATACACTTGTTTGGCCCAGTATGACTTGCCTCTCAAAGGGGAGAGAGGGACAGAAAGGGAAAGAGAAGATTACCAGCTTTCTCTTTTAACATAGCCCAGTATGGAATATAGAGGGAGGTCAGATAAGAGTGGTTATGTACTAAAATTTGATATACCATAACCATGGAGTATCAGTTGTATGCTTGTTTTCCAATCTTTTGTCATTGCTTCTGCCGAAGTAAAACCATGTGCCACTTCAGATATACGGTAGACTGGTCTGACTCTTGAGCCGTCATGTCACAACAGAAAGCCTTTCTGATGAATCATTGTGCATGGAGACATTCCCACCGTCACGCAACATATCAAATAATCATTAAGCCAGCTCTAAATGGCGCACTGCTGTGCTTCAGGAGGGCTGTGAGATGTCCTAGGATATGAAAACTGACAAGCCTTTCTCCGTGGTTGGATCTATTGGCACCTGTCTCAAGAAACAAAAGATACTGACAGTCACTTCCAGGCTGGGCTAGAATTCTGATTCCACAACAAAGCATTGTTGGAAACCACTTTCATACAATGCAACCAAATACCTCAACAATAACGACATCTTTGAGAACAAACAATGTACAGAAGGCACATCAGATGCACTTTCCATTCTATTATTTAGGGTATACGTACCAAACTACAAGGAAGCAAGACTGCAAAAACAATGCAGGGGGAAATCATGTTTTTTGCAGGGAAAATGTCAAATACAGCATCAGAGGAAATAGATAAAGGAGCCAAACTAACAGTGGATAGATGGATAGAGATGGAGAGCTGTGCAGCTGACACAGGCAGGAATAATGGGCTTATTTCTTCATGGTAACAGCAGGAACAAAGACAGTTAACGAGAGTTTTATGCAGAGTGTTTCCCCTGGACCCCTCCAAGCTGTGACCTTCCTACTAGCTAGGTACAGAGTCCATATAATCACACAACCACAGTGTGTGCGTGTGTGTGTGTGTGAATGCCTGTGTGAGTGTGTGAGATTAATGTCTGCATGAACAGTGTGTGTGTGTTGTCATCCATGGAAAAGTTACATGATCTCTGAGGATTCAACAAACAGCTCCTCTAGTCAGTGAGTCAGCCCTAACAATCATCAGAGAGAGCGAGATCGAGGATAGAGAGAGAGAGAGACAGAGAGAGAGAGAGGGAGAGCGAGATAGCCGAGAGAGGGAGAGCGAGATAGCCAAGAGAGAGAGACAAACGAGAGAGAGAAAGAGAGAGAGAGAGAGAGCTGAAGAACATTCCACATTCCTCACTCCATTTCTTCCGCTATCCTTTCTTCCCTCCCTCCCTCCCCCTCTCCTGCATGGTGGAGGGGTTGGAGGGTTGACATTGACATGCAGAGCTACTGATGACTCCCCGCAACCCTTCCCTGCTAATGAGCTACAGATATAACACCTATCATTCTATCTCTCCATTAAACACCAGGAGAATAAAACTCCTTCAACACCATCAAGACCCTGTTCTGTCCTCTCTTCCTCCTTCCCTCCCTCCTCTCACTGTAATTGGTGCATGCCTCTGACCTCTAACCCCGCTGCTGTCAGAAGCAGAGATGACCTGAGGGCAGATGATGCCAGACATGATTGGGGCATAATTTATCTTCTTCTACAGCAGAGATGCTGCTGCCTGGGTTGAGGTGCTTTGTGATGACACTGAGGTTCAGGTGGATGCAGGTTAGAGGGGTCAGGGGCTAGGGGCTAGGTGGAGGCTAGGGTGAGAGATCAGGAGGGGTGAGAGGAGCGAGGTGGGGCACAGGGAGAGAGATGAGGAGGGGTGAGAGGAGCGAGGGGGGACTGGAAGGGGTGAGATGAGTGAGGGGGGCAAGGAGAGAGATGAGGAGGGATGAGAGGAGCGAGGTGGGGCGCAGGGAAAGAGATGAGGAGGGGTGAGAGGAGCGAGGGGTGGACAGGGAGACTGGCAGATGCTGAAAGTCTTCAGAGGTGCTTTGTGATGACACAGGGCTGAATAGGGTGGGGACCTAGCATGGGCCAGAGGGCAGAGGATAAGGAGGCTGAATGAAGATGAGAGGAGGGGAAGAGGGGGAGAGTAGTGAAGAGTACCGAGGGAAGAGTTCTGGTTGATTGCTGATTGTATAGGAAGGCTCCAACCTACCCCCTCCTGCTCCAGCCATGTAAAACGAGTGTGCGTGACCAAAAAAAGGACAAAAACAGAAAGAGTACAATAGCCTCCCAGGATTCAGTGTTCTTCTATTTTTCTGCTCTCTTTGGACAGATGCAGCCCTCCCTAGATCTCTGCTGCGTGAGCAGAATACAGATACAGTATGCCTCGCAGTGTGGTAAGAGCATGCAATGAAGCATGTGTGTGTGTGTGTGTGTGTGTGTTATGTGTGAGTGTAAGATTTCATTTGAGTGTATTCGGTGCATTTGAATGAGCTGCGAGAGTCTTGATTGAAAGCTTGCATGTTATTGTGTTGCTATGTAAACAAGAGGTGGAAGAAAATATCATTTGTCTCTCTGATGAACACTCGGAGCAATCCATTATAGACTTGGGTTAGGGCTGGGCGAAATATCAAATTAATTTGATCAAATCAAATCAAAACACATTTTATTCGTCACTTGCGCCGAATGCAACATTTCACCTTACAGTGAAATGCTTACTTACGAGCCCCTAACCAACAATGCAGTTTCAAAAAAGTTATGACAAGAATAAGGAAAGAGCAGGAGTAAAATAACAATTGCGAGACAATATACAGGGGGGTACCAATACAGAGTCAATGTGTGGGTACACCGGTTAGTTGAGGTAGTATGCACAGTACATGTAGGTAGAGTTATTAAAGTGACTATGTATAGATGACAACAGGGAGTAGCAGTGGTGTAAAGAGGGGGTGAGGGGGGCAATGCAAATAGGCCGGGTAGCCATTTGACAAGATGTTCAGGAATCTTATGCCTTGGGGGTAGAAACGGTTTAGAAGCCTCTTAGACCTAGACTTGGCGCTCTGGTAACGCTTGCTGTGCGGTAGCAGAGAGAACAGTCTATGACTAGGGTGGCTGGAGTCTTTGACAATGTTTAGGGCCTTCCTCTGACACCGCCTGGTATAGAGGTCCTGGATGGCAGGAAGCTTGGCCCCAGTGATGTACTGGGCCGTACGCACTACCCTCTGCAGTGACTTAAAGTCAGAGGCCGAGCAGTTGCCATACCAGGCAGTGACGCAACCAGTCTAAATGCTCTCGATGTTGCAGCTGTAGAACCTTTTAAGGATCCGAGGGAAGGCAGCTGACAAGCTTATGTCCAAAATAGGCACATAGAAAAACATTGGGCTTATTTTGGACATATTGTGGAGAAATTTTAACCTCTCTCTCACCTCTTCCTCTCTGTTTAACACACACACCAAGCCCCTCCCTCTGCCACTCAAACAACAAAGATGAGAGCAGTGCTACCTCTCTGACAAGAGGTTTCAACTCGCTATTTGCACTTGAGGTTTGAGGTTTGGTCCAACAGAGTTTGGACACACCTACTCATACAAGGGATTTTCTTTATTTTTACTTTCTACATTGTAGAATAATAGTGAATACATCAAAAATGTGAAAAAAATACACATGGAATCATGTAGTAAACCATTTTTTTCAACAAATCCAAATATACTTTTGATTCTTCAAAGTAGCCACCCTTTACCTTGATGACAGCTTGGCACACTCTTGGCAGTCTTGAAGAAGTACCAACATATGCTGAACACTTGTTAGCTGCTTTTCCTTCACTCTGTGGTCCAACTCATCCCAAACCATCTCAATTGGGTTGAGGTCAGGTGATTGTGGAGGCCAGGTCATCTGATGCAGCAACATATCACTCTCCTTCTTGGTCAAATAGCCGTTACACAGCCTGGAGGTGCGTTGGGCTATTGTCCTGATGAAGAACAAATGCTAGTCTCACTAAGCGCAAACCAGATGGGATGGCGTATCACTGGTTATTGTGTGCCTTGAAATATATTTTACATTTGAGATTCTTCAAAGTAGCCACCCTTTGCCTTGATGACAGCTTTACACACTCTTGGCATTCTCTCAACCAGGTTAATGAGGTAGTAACCTGGAATGCATTTCAATTATTGTTAAATTGTTAAAAGTGAATTTGTGGAATTTCTTTCCTTAATGCGTTTGAGCCAATCAGTTGTGTTGTGACAAGATAGGGATGGGATACAAAATATAGCCCTAATATAGCCCTAAGAGAGAGAGAGCTAAATTTCAAGATCTTTGAATGTTTCTTCAAGTGCAGTTGCAAAAACCATCAAGCGCTTTGATGAAACTGGTTCTTATGAGGACCGCGACAGGAAAGGAAGACCCAGAGTTACCTCTACTGCAGAGGATAAGTTTACTGGAGTTACCAGCCTCAGATTGCAGTCCAAATAAACGTTTCACAGAGTTCAAGTAACAAACACATCTCAACATCAACTGTTCAGAGGAGACTGCGTGAATCCGGCCTTCGTGGTCGAATTGCTGCAAAGAAACCACTACTAAAGGACAACAATAAGAAGAAAAGACTTGCCTGGGCCAAGAAACACAAGCAATGGACATTAGACCGGTGTAAATCTGTACTTTGGGCTGATGAGTCCAAATTTGCGATTTTTGTTTCCAAAAAATCTTCGTGAGATGCAGAGTAGGTGCAGAGTAGGTGAATGGATGATCTCTGCATGTGTGGTTCCCACCATGAAGCATGGAGGAGGAGGTGTGATGGTGGGGGGGCTTTGCTGGTGACACTATAGGTGATTTAGTTAGAATTCAAGGCACACTTAACCAGCATGGCTACCACAGCATTCTGCAGCGATACGTCATCCCATCTGGTTTGCTTTTAGTGAGACTATCATTTGTTTTTCGACAGGACAATGACCCAACGCACCTACAGGCTGTGTAAGGGCTATTTGACCAGGAAGGAGAGTAACGGAGTGCTGCATTAGATGATCTGGCCTCCACAATCACCCGACCTCAACACAATTGAGATGCTCTAATATGAGTGGACCGCAGAGTGAAGGAAAATCAGCCAACAAGTGCTCAGCATATGTGTGAACATCTTCAAGAATGCAAAAGGCATTTCTCATGAAGCTGGTTGAGAGAATGCCAAGAGTGTGCTGTCATCAATGGCAAAGGGTGGCTACTTTAAAGAATCTAAAATACTAAAATAAGTAATGCTGTGGAATCCCTGCTATGTCAGAAGTGGGGTAAACTCTGCTGAGAGACTAGGAGACTGATCCTACAGGGATTTAATAGGCTGAGTTTCTGGGGGCGTTTTGTTATTGATCTAAGAGGTGTAGGTGGAACCCTCCCTCCCAGACAGAAAGACAGACAGACAGAGGAAAGAATTTACAAAAAAACTGAACTAGAAAGGTGTTTGGCTCTAAACAGAGAGTACACAGTGGCAGAATACCTGACCACTGTGACTACTGTCACTGACCGAACAATAAGAAAAGCTTTGACTATGTACAGACTCAATTGAGAAAGGCACACTGCCCACAACATGAGGTGGAAACTGAGCTGCTCTTCCTAATTTTTGACATTTTATTTTAATTTTATTTCACCTTTATTTAACCAGGTAGGCAAGTTGAGAACAAGTTCTCATTTACAATTGCGAACTGATCTCCTGCCAAATGTATGACCAGAGAGAGAGAGTGAGAGAGAGAGAGAGAGACAGAGAGAGAGAGAGAGAGTTTCATATTGAGCAGCAGCAGCTGAAAAAAAGATGATCCTACAAATATTGAAATTGACATGGTTTTTATACTGAAGTACTTTCGAAGTATCTGTTTGTGCAGTTAGCTTAGCTAGCTGGATTTCTTACCAGCTGCTAAGCCATTGCTAGGGACTCTAAAATATGCTAGCTAGCCAACAAAAAAATAGCTAGTTAACAAAACAATATAAAAGACAAAATAAGCACAAAAGACCAAAGAACGTCAAAGTAAAACAGTTCTCTCATGGCGCTAGAGACAATAACACAAGAAACAATGCTGTTTTGGAAAAGGTAGGCTTCTATTGCAACATTGTAGCCAACATCACCAGTGTTGCTATGGAAATTGTTTACCCACCAGACATCCAAATGGAGAAAGCTTATAAAAGTTTCAAAGGTTTGATGATGGGACAGAACCATGAATGTCTGTTTGCAGATCTTACCAGTTGCAAAACAAGAACACATTTTATATTTAATACCAAATGAGGGCACATATGGAAAAGGGTTATTTGCAATCATTCCCCTTTCTCCAAAAAGAGAGGCATCAGCCAAGGCTGTCAGATCAGCATTTCTGAAAAAGCTCATGGGATTCCTGCTGCTCAGAGTCCTTCTACCTACCTCACCTGCAGCAGACAGAGCCAAGGACATGCCTAAAACACCAAGAACACCTGCTATGCAACATTTCCATAACACTCTCTCTCTAGTTGAAGCAGAGGTCATAGAACTCAGAGAGAACAAGCCTCAAGATGATGACACTGTCCAGAAACTAAAAGAAGAGACGAAACAGTTCAGGGAGGAGAGCAGAGCATCTATTGCTAAATTAGAAAGCAGAATGGACAAACTGAGTCAGACAAATTATGACCTCAGAGACCATCTGAGCACAACAAGAAAAGAGCTAGAGCAAAGAGAGAGGTACATTGACACCCTCAACCAGAAGCTAGTCATTATGTCCTCTGCATCTAGAGAACATGTCCACCAGCTTGGTACAACACAAGCAGAACCTGAGACCAACATAACCAGCATGGCCTCCACCACACAGCCTGATGACACTACACCAGCCTACCAGTCTGCTCCAGCCCAGGTCAACCTACCAGCCTCCCAGTCGGCTACGGCACATTCTGCTCAAGCTCAGGTCAGACTCCCAGTCTGCTCCAGCCCAGGTCAGCCTACCAGCCTCCCAGTCTGCTCCAGCCCAGGTCTGCCTCCCAGTCTGCTCCAGCCCAGGTCAGCCTCCCAGTCTGCTCCAGTCCAGGTCAGCCTACCAGCCTCCCAGTCTGCTCCAGTCCAGGTCAGCCTACCAGCCTCCCAGTCTGCTCCATCCAGACAACCACCCACAACTGCAATCCTTATCGATTCAAATGGGAAGTCCTTGGTCCAGGAAAGATGATTCCCGAGACACATGTGTATAAGTTCTGGTGTCCTACAACTGACAGTGAAATGCAGCTACTCAGTCAGACGAGGTTTGACACCCCTGACAACATCATCATCCACACTGGCACAAACAACCGTTGTGCCAAAGGTGAAAATATATCTGAGAAGAGTGGCAGAGCGGAAACAGGCTATGTTCCCAACACCACTCCTACCAAGAAAAGACTTCACAGGACAGTTGACTGACAAAATAGATCACTGTGGACTGTGCCTCACTGCTCAACATCAGGATGGCTCATCATCCCACTCTGACACGTGAACACTTATACGATAATGTACACCTTGATCAGGACAGTGTCAGAAACTTTTCTAAGGACCTAAAGGATGCAACACTTGACAGGGACCCACAAACCCATCACCCCAGCAGCAGAGGCCCCCCGCTCCACTTTCGGAAACAACACTACCCCACCATCCCCAGAAGAGAAAAACCAGACACGGCTTTACTAGACCGGCCCACCACAGCACAGATTTACGAGACCCGACCCGTCACCGCACAGTACGACCAGGCCCGGCCCATCACAACACAGCTCTACTAGACCCAGCCCATCACAACACAGCTCTACTAGACCCAGCCCATCACAACACAGCTCTACTAGACCCAGCCCATCACAACACAGCTCTACTAGACCCAGCCCATCACAACACAGCTCTACTAGACCCAGCCCATCACAACACAGCTCTACTAGACCCAGCCCATCACAACACAGCTCTACTAGACCCGGCCCACCACAACACAGCTGTACTAGACTCGGCCCATCAAAACACAGCTCTACTAGACCCGACCCATCACAACACAGCTCTACTAGACCCGGCCCATCACAACACAGCTCTACTAGACCCGGCCCACCACAACACAGCTCTACTAGACCCGGCCCATCAAAACACAGCTCTACTAGACCCGACCCATCACAACACAGCTCTACTAGACCCGACCCATCACAACACAGCTCTACTAGACCCGGCCCATCAAAGCACAGCTCTACTGGACCCGGCCCATCACAACACAGCTCTACTAGACCACAGCACAGCACTGACCACTACTCTAAGGTCAGGCAGAACACTGTCCTTCAGAGAAGTGGACCACATGATGCAGTCCACACAATGTATCATTCAGATCATCAGCATACATATGCTGAGGTAACCTCAGAACTATCAGACATTGGAGAAGTGCGCCAGCTACTGCATTTAATATGCAGACTACTGAACAAGACATACCTTTTAATTCACTCACACACACACACACACACACACACACACACACACACACACACACACACACACACACACTCTCTCTCTCACTTATTATACATGAGATCAATAACTAACAGTTCTTGGAATATCCAGGGCCTATACTCTTCACATTTTGGTTCTAACAAATCTGTTATTTAAAAAAAAAAACATCAAGGGACAGGACATCATAATCCTAACATGGCGACGTGGAGACATTCATACTCAGTGTCCCTCAGGCTATTAGGGAAAGTTTACCACCATCAATCAATAAAAATGTTCAACGGCGCCGGGACATTTGGCATAGGCAGGATTTAGCACTGAATGAAATGAAAAAAGGTACTAACCACATTTGGCAAAAACTGAACAAAAGTACAATCTATAGTGACAATGATGTATGCATATGTGCAGCTTAAGCTCCTCCTTCAGATTCATCATATTATAATCATATTGTAATGATCTGTTTTTTGACAATTTCCATACAGAAATCATTCAATTTCAGGCAGAGGGTAAAGTGCTTCTTTGTGGAGATGTCAATGCGAGAACAGGTTCTGAGCCTGACTACAGTGGTGAGAGAGGTAACCATCACATATTTGGACACCCCTCCTTGGACACCCCTCCTTGGACACCCCTCCTTGGACACCCCTCCTTGGACACCCCTCCTTGGACACCCCTCCTTGGATTGCGCGAGTGCTCGTCACTTCCATTTGAGCGCGTCACTTGTCTCTGTGCTGTTTGTTGCTACTTGGCTACGTGACAAACTTGACAGTTTTTACTTTTTTATAACCGTTAATCAATCTTAATTTAACACATTTACCAACGTCTTGATTCTATTTTTGTTATTTTCCTCGCTCTACTTTTTTCATTCAACTTTTTCACTCTGGACACTTTATCTGGGCATGGTTCAACAGGACCTCCACCAGCCGAAGCTAAGTAGTAACATTAACATTATGCCTTTTAATTGCAGTCGCTGTACAGGAGAACTATCGCCTTTTGGTTAGGATATCTGTGCTGCAAGCTCAGCTTCAGATGCAATGGTTAGGCAAGAGCAATTTAAGTGTAGGAAAGGATGAAACAGCGTCTGTACCACCAGTAACTACAGATAGTAACGTTAGTATAAATCCCCTCGCACAGTCCCCGCAGCCGGACAACTTTCTCATGGCTTCTGTAGGGAAATGCTGTAGGAATGCTCAACCGGTGTCGCTCATTCAGCTGACAAACTTCCAACCAGTTCTCGACGAGTCGGAGTCAGAGGCCGAGCCTTCTCTTGTCTCTACTACACCCGTTATGGTGTGTGAGCCACCGAAGCCTCCCACCATTAGTTCTGACAAATTGAAAACTCTAGTCATTGGCGACTCCATTACCCGCAATATTAGATTTAAAAATAATCGTCCAGCAACATCGCTTCAGTGTGTATATTAGTTAGAAAGATGTGTCGCATCGAGTAATTGTCTCTGGCCCCCTCCCAGTTAGGGGGAGTGATGAGCTCTACAGCAGTCTCACAACTCAATCGCTGGTTGAAAACTGTATTCTGCTCCTCCCAAAAGATAGAATTTGAAGATAATTGGCCGTCTTACTGGGACAGACCCACAAACAGGACCAAGCCTGGCCTACTGAGGAGTGATGGACTTCATCCTAGCTGGAGGGGTGCTCTCATCTTATCAATCAACAGGGCTCTAACTCCTCTCGCTCCACAATGTGATAGTGTGCAGGCCAGGCAGCAGGCTGTTAGCCACTAGCACATTCAGTGTAGTCAGCTCTGCTGTCCTCATTGAGACCGTTGTCTGTGTATGTGGTCACTGCACAACCGTGGAGGTAGAAACAGAGGTGCAGTGTCTCCTTTACTGTGAGAAATATTCACAGCAATTACTACCGTTATTCAAAATGTTAACTTATTAAACCCATAGGAAAAACAAAAATACTAATGGGCAAAGGAGCTATGGCTCGTCTTTCAGCCAAATATGTGTTTTCCTGCCATAGCCTGAGGGACACTGAATAATAACATCTGCATAGTAAACAGTAACTTACTTATTATTAGTGTTATTCTTACAACTATTATTGTTATTACTATTATTGTGCTTATTGTTCCAAATATTAGTGGTATGGGTAGTAGGGGTGATGGCAATGATATCAGTTTAATGATTGTGGCTGTAGTAGTAGTAGTAGTAGTAGTAGTAGTAATGATAATGGTAGTTGTAGTACTGATGTAATGGTGAGGATGCCAGTTAGTTATAGTTTCATTTTCCATGTCTAGCCTTTTATCCCTTCCAATATTTGCAAGCAAATGCCAGAATGTTCTCCATCTCCTTAGCTATCATATTCCAATTCCACCGGGCATACCACTGATTTCAAAACTCGGTCCTCCAGAAGGTGGAGAGCAACAATTTTGCAGTTCTACTATGTGATATATTTTTTAAAAGCAGCGTTATATAGGATTACCTACACATACTAACCAGCTCATGTTATAGACAGAAGCGTGCTACATGGCAGACCAATCCGAACTCCTCTCTCAGCATGTCCAGCCCATCCATTATCTCAGCCAATCATGGCTAGTGGGAAGGTTCCTGTTTTTTCCGTGGATAAACCAACTAGGCTCGTAATTTAGCAATTGTATTTATATTTACAGATGGCATACATTCGTTATTAAGGCACATGAAATTTCCAGAAGGCATTTCTGCCAAAAACACATTTTGATAAGAAATACATGTTTTGTTACCGTGGAATTGCCCAGTAGTAGTAGTGTGTACTGCCCGTGTAGTGGTAAGACCGTTGTTCTTGTATCCAATTTGCCTATGATGTCTCTGCTTCTGCCTGCACTAGGTCAACCCAACTTATGCTGTGCCTCGTTAAAAACAAACTAATGACTGCAGAGGGAACACAGGAAGAATAGCAGTGTTTTCGCCCCAATCACTTTCTTTTCCCCCTCTCCCTGGTTGTCCCTCGCTGCAACTAAAAATATAACCACGGCGCAGATTGCTGTGTTTATGGCTTTACATGCCACTCGCCATGTGATGAGTGGGGGAAATTTGGAGCACCATAATTGAGCTGTTAGACCCCCTGAGTGGTGTAAGTACATGTGACTACAGGATATGTGTGTGTGTGTGTGTGCATGCGCGTGTGTGTGTGGTAGGTGGTGGCGATTATTCAAATATGAGCGATTTGCAATGGCAGGCCTGTCTGTCTTTGTCAGAACCCTGAGATTGAAGAGCTCTCCAAAAACCACAAGAAGAGCGGGCGAGGAGGATGGAGGGATGGGGGAGAGAGGGGGAGATAGAGAGAGAGCACTCTGGGCACAACAGGGTTGAGGAAACATTGATAACCTCTTATAGCCAGCAGGCCCTCTCCCCTCTCCTGCTGGTCCTGTCCTTCTCTTTACCTGTCTTTAATGTGATAGGGCTGATGTGGTAGTCTACTTGTGGTCTGTAGGCTGGCACTGCCTCTTTTTAAAAGATGCTAGTTTTACTCCCCCTCTCACTCTCTCACTGTCTCTATCTTTCTCTCTCTCTTTTTCTCTTCCACTGCCCCCTGTCTCTCTCTCTCTTTTTCTCTTCCACTGCCCCCTGTCTCTCTCTTTTCTCTTCTACTGCCCCCTGTCTCTCTCTCTCTTTTGCCCCCTGTCTCTCTCTCTTTTCTCCTGTCTCTCTCTCTTTTTTCTTTCTACTGCCCCCTGTCTCTCTCTCTCTTTCTCTTCTTCTACTGCCCCCTCTCTCCCTCTTTTCTCTTCTACTGCCCCCTGTCTCTCTCTCTTTTCTGTTCTCTTCTACTGCCCCCTGTCTCTCTCTCTTTTTCTCTTCTACTGCCCCCTGTCTCTCTCTCTCTTTTCTCTTCTCACTGCCCCCGTCCCTGTCTCTCTCTTTTTCTCTCTTTTCTCTTCCACTGCCCCCTGTCTCTCTCTCTTTTCTCTTCTACTGCCCCCTGTCTCTCTCTCTTTTCTCTTCCACTGCCCCCATCTCTCTCTCTCTTTTCTCTTCCACTGCCCCCTGTCTCTCTCTCTTTTCTCTTCCACTGCCCCGTCTCTCTCTCTCTTTTCTCTTCCACTGCCCCCTGTCTCTCTCTCTTTTTCTCTTCCACTGCCCCCTGTCTCTCTCTCTCTTTTCTCTCTCCACTGCCCCCTGTCTCTCTCTCTTTTTTTCTCTTCCACTGCCCCCTGTCTCTCTCTTTCTTTCTCTTCCACTGCCCCCTGTCTCTCTCTCTCTTTTTCTCTCTCCACTGCCCCCTGTCTCTCTCTCTTTTTTCTCTTCCACTGCCCCCTGTCTCTCTCTCTCTTTTTTTTCTCTTCCACTGCCCCCTGTCTCTCTCTCTTTTTCTCTTCCACTGCCCCCTGTCTCTCTCTCTTTTTTTTCTTCCACTTCTCTCTCTCTTTTCTCTTCCACTGCCCCCTGTCTCTCTCTCTCTTTTCTCTTCCACTGCCCCCTGTCTCTCTCTCTTTTCTTTCCACTGCCCCCTGTCTCTCTCTCTCTTTTCTCTTCCCCCTGTCTCCTCTCTCTTTTCTCTTCCACTGCCCCTCTCTCTCTCTCTTTTCTCTTCCACTGCCCCCTGTCTCTCTCTCTCTTTTCTCTTCCACTGCCCCCTGTCTCTCTCTCTTTTTCTCTTCCACTGCCCCCTGTCTCTCTCTCTCTTTTCTCTTCCACTGCCCCCCATCTCTCTCTCTCTTTTTCTCTTCCACTGCCCCCTCTGTCTCTCTCTCTTTTCTCTTCCACTGCCCCCGTCTCTCTCTCTTTTCTCTTCCACTGCCCCCTGTCTCTCTCTCTCTTTTTTTCTCTTCTACTGCCCCCTGTCTCTCTCTCTCTTTTTCTCTTCCACTGCCCCCTGTCTCTCTCTCTTTTCTCTTCCACTGCCCCCTGTCTCTCTCTCTTTTTCTCTTCCACTGCCCCTGTCTCTCTCTCTCTTTTTTTTCTCTTCCACTGCCCCCTGTCTCTCTCTCTCTTTTCTCTTCCACTGCCCCCTGTCTCTCTCTCTCTTTTTCTCTTCCACTGCCCCTGTCTCTCTTCTCTTCCACTGCCCCCCTGTCTCTCTTCTCTTTTCTCTTCCACTGCCCCCCCCGTCTCTCTCTCTCTTTTCTCTTCCACTGCCCCCTGTCTCTCTCTCTTTTTCTCTTCCACTGCCCCCTCTCTCTCTCTTTTCTCTTCCACTGCCCCTGTCTCTCTCTCTCTTTTCTCTTCCACTGCCCCCTGTCTCTCTCTTGTCTCTTCCACTGCCCCCCGTCTCTCTCTCTCTTTTCTCTTCCACTGCCCCCTGTCTCTCTCTCTCTTTTCTCTTCCACTGCCCCCCTCTTCTCTCTCTCTCTTTTTCTCTTCCACTGCCCCCTGTCTCTCTCTCTCTTTTTCTCTTCCACTGCCCCCTGTCTCTCTCTCTCTTTTCTCTTCCACTGCCCCCTCTCTCTCTCTCTTTTCTCTTCCACTGCCCCCTGTCTCTCTCTCTTTTCTCTTCCACTGCCCCCGTCTCTCTCTCTCTTTTCTCTTCCACTGCCCCCTGTCTCTCTCTCTCTTTTCTCTTCCACTGCCCCCTGTCTCTCTCTCTCTTTTCTCTTTTCTCTTCCTCTTCCCCCCCCATCTCTCTCTCTCTTTTCTCTTCCACTGCCCCCTGTCCCCCTCTTTTTTCTCTTCCACTGCCCCCTCTCTCTCTCTCTTTTTCTCTTCCCCCCTGTCTCTCTCTCTCTTTTCTCTTCCACTGCCCCCTGTCTCTCTCTTTTTCTCTTCTACTGCCCCCTGTCTCTCTCTCTTTTTTTCTCTTCCACTGCCCCCTGTCTCTCTCTCTCTTTTCTCTTCCACTGCCCCCTGTCTCTCTCTCTTTTTCTCTTCCACTGCCCCCTGTCTCTCTCTCTCTTTTCTCTTCCACTGCCCCCTGTCTCTCTCTCTCTTTTCTCTTCCACTGCCCCCTGTCTCTCTCTCTCTTTTTCTCTTCCACTGCCCCGTCTCCTTCTCTTTTTCACTTCCACTGCCCCTGTCTCTCTCTCTCTCTCTCTTTTTCTTCCACTGCCCCCGTCTCTCTCTCTTTTTCTCTTCCACTGCCCCCTGTCTCTCTCTCTTTTTCTCTTCCACTGCCCCCTGTCTCTCTCTCTTTTTCTCTTCCACTGCCCCCTGTCTCTCTCTCTCTTTTTCTCTTCCACTGCCCCCCTGTCTCTCTCTCTTTCCACTCTCTCCACTCTCTTTTCTCTTCCCTGCCCCCTGTCTCTCTCTCTCTTTTCTCTTCCACTGCCCCCCCGTCTCTCTCTCTCTTTTTCTCTTCCACTGCCCCCGTCTCTCTCTCTCTTTTCTCTTCCACTGCCCCCTGTCTCTCTCTCTCTTTTTCTCTTCCACTGCCCCCTGTCTCTCTCTCTCTTTTCTCTTCCACTGCCCCCTGTCTCTCTCTCTCTTTTCTTTCCACTCCCCCCCCTGTTCTCTCTCTTTTTCTCTTCCACTGCCCCCGTCTCTCTCTCTCTTTTTCTCTTCCACTGCCCCCATCTCTCTCTCTCTTTTTCTCTTCCACTGCCCCCTGTCTCTCTCTCTTTTTCTCTTCCACTGCCCCCGTCTCTCTCTCTTTTTTCTCTTCCACTGCCCCCATCTCTCTCTCTCTTTTTTCTCTTCCACTGCCCCCTGTCTCTCTCTCTCTTTTCTCTTCCACTGCCCCCTGTCTCTCTCTCTCTTTTTTCTCTCTTCCACTGCCCCCTGTCTCTCTCTCTTTTCTCTTCCACTGCCCCCTGTCTCTCTCTCTTTTCCACTTGTCTCTTCCACTGCCCCCTGTCTCTCTCTCTTTTCTCTTCCACTGCCCCCTCTCTTCTTTTTCTCTTCCACTGCCCCCTGTCTCTCTCTCTTTTTCTCTTCCACTGCCCCCTGTCTCTCTCTCTTTTTTCTCTTCCACTGCCCCCTGTCTCTCTCTCTCTTTTTCTCTTCCACTGCCCCCTGTCTCTCCTCTTTTCTCTTCCACTGCCCCCTGTCTCTCTCTCTTTTCTCTTCCACTGCCCCCTGTCTCTCTCTCTTTTTCTCTTCCACTGCCCCCCCTGTCTCTCTCTCTCTTTTTCTCTTCCACTGCCCCCTGTCTCTCTCTCTCTTTTTCTCTTCCACTGCCCCCTGTCTCTCTCTCTCTTTTTTCTCTTCCACTGCCCCCTGTCTCTCTCTCTCTTTTCTCTTCCACTGCCCCCTGTCTCTCTCTCTTTTTCTCTTCCACTGCCCCCTGTCTCTCTCTCTCTTTCTTTTTTTCTCTTCCACTGCCCCCTGTCTCTCTCTCTTTTCTCTCTTCCACTGCCCCCCTCTCTCTCTCTCTTCCACTGCCCCCTTCTCTCTCTTCTCTTCCACTGCCCCCTGTCTCTCTCTCTCTTTTTCTCTTCCACTGCCCCTTCTCTCTCTTTTTTCTTCCACTGCCCCCTGTCTCTCTCTCTTTTTCTCTTCCACTGCCCCCTGTCTCTCTCTCTCTTTTTCTCTTCCACTGCCCCCTGTCTCTCTCTCTTTTCTCTTCCACTGCCCCTGTCTCTCTCTCTTTTTTCTCTTCCACTGCCCCCTGTCTCTCTCTCTTTTTCTCTTCCACTGCCCCCTGTCTGTCTCTCTCTCTCTTTTTCTCTTCCACTGCCCCCTGTCTCTCTCTCTTTTTCTCTTCCACTGCCCCCTGTCTCTCTCTCTCTTTTTCTCTTCCACTGCCCCCTGTCTCTCTCTCTCTTTTTCTCTTCCACTGCCCCCTGCCCCCTCTTCCACTGCCCCTCTCTCTCTCTTTTTCTCTTCCACTGCCCCCTGTCTCTCTCTCTTTTTCTCTTCCACTGCCCCCTGTCTCTCTCTCTCTTTTTCTCTTCCACTGCCCCCTGTCTCTCTCTCTCTTTTTCTCTTCCACTGCTCCTCTCTTTTTTCTCTTCCACTGCCCCCTCTCTCTCTCTCTTTTTCTCTTCCTTCCACTGCCCCCTGTCTCTCTCTCTCTTTTTCTCTTCCACTGCCCCCTGTCTCTCTCTCTCTTTTCTCTTCCACTGCCCCCCCGTCTCTCTCTCTCTTTTTCTCTTCCACTGCCCCCTGTCTCTCTCTCTCTTTTCCACTGCTCTTCCACTGCCCCCCCTGTCTCTCTCTCTCTTTTTTCTCTTCCACTGCCCCCCTGTCTCTCTCTCTTTTTCTCTTCCACTGCCCCTGTCTCTCTCTCTCTTTTTCTCTTCCACTGCCCCCTGTCTCTCTCTCTCTTTTCTCTTCCTTCTGCCCCCTGTCTCTCTCTCTTTTTCTCTTCCACTGCCCCCTGTCTCTCTCTCTTTTCTCTTCCACTGCCCCTGTCTCTCTCTCTCTTTCTCTTCCACTGCCCCTCTCTCTCTCTCTTTTCTCTTCCACTGCCCCCTGTCTCTCTCTCTCTTTTCTCTTCCACTGCCCCCTGTCTCTCTCTCTCTTTTCTCTTCCACTGCCCCCTCTCTCTCTCTCTTTTCTCTTCCACTGCCCCCATCTCTCTCTCTCTTTTCTCTTCTTGCCCCCTGTCTCTCTCTCTCTTTTTCTCTTCCACTGTCTCTCTCTCTCTTTTCTCTTCCCATCTCTCCCCTCTTCCACTGTCTCTCTCTCTCTCTTTTCTCTCTCTCTCTTTTCTCTTCCACTGCCCCCTCTCTCTCTCTCTTTTCTCTTCCACTGCCCCCTGTCTCTCTCTCTTTTTTCTCTTCCACTGCCCCCTCTCTCTCTCTCTTCTTTTCTCTCTCTCTTTTTTCTCTTCCACTGCCCCCTCTCTCTCTCTCTCTTCCACTTCTCTCTCTTTTCTCTTCCACTGCCCCATCTCTCTCTCTCTTTTCTCTTCCACTGCCCCCTCTCTCTCTCTTTTTCTCTTCCACTGCCCCCGTCTCTCTCTCTCTTTTCTCTTCCACTGCCCCCCTCTCTCTCTCTCTTTTTCTCTTCCACTGCCCCCATCTCTCTCTCTCTTTTTCTCTTCCACTGCCCCCTGTCTCTCTCTCTCTTCCACCCCCTGTCTCCACTCTCTCTCTTTTTTCTCTTCCACTGCCCCCTCTCTCTCTCTCTTTTTTCTCTTCCACTGCCCCCTGTCTCTCTCTCTTTTTTCTCTTCCACTGCCCCCTGTCTCTCTCTCTCTTTTCTCTTCCACTGCCCCCTGTCTCTCTCTCTCTTTTCTCTTCCACTGCCCCCTGTCTCTCTCTCTTTTTTCTTCCACTGCCCTCTCTCTCTTTTTCTCTTCCACTGCCCCTGTCTCTCTCTCTTTTTCTCTTCCACTGCCCCCCCCGTCTCTCTCTCTCTTTCTCTTCCACTGCCCCCATCTCTCTCTCTTTTTCTCTTCCACTGCCCCCTGTCTCTCTCTCTTTTCTCTTCCACTGCCCCCTGTCTCTCTCTCTCTTTTCTCTTCCACTGCCCCCATCTCTCTCTCTCTTTTTCTCTTCCACTGCCCCCTGTCTCTCTCTCTTTTTCTCTTCCACTGCCCCCTGTCTCTCTCTCTCTTTTTTTCTCTTCCACTGCCCCCTGTCTCTCTCTCTCTTTTCTCTTCCACTGCCCCTGTCTCTCTCTCTTTTTCTCTTCCACTGCCCCCTGTCTCTCTCTCTCTTTTTCTCTTCCACTGCCCCCTGTCTCTCTCTCTCTTTCTCTTCCACTGCCCCTGTCTCTCTCTCTCTTTTCTCTTCCACTGCCCCCTGTCTCTCTCTCTCTTTCTCTTCTACTGCCCCCTGTCTCTCTCTCTTTGTCTCTTCCACTGCCCCCTCTCTCTCTCTTTTCTCTTCCACTGCCCCCTGTCTCTCTCTCTTTTCTCTTCCACTGCCCCCGTCTCTCTCTCTCTTTTCTCTTCCACTGCCCCCGTCTCTCTCTCTCTTTTCTCTTCCACTGCCCCCTGTCTCTCTCTCTCTTTTCTCTTCCACTGCCCCCGTCTCTCTCTCTTTTCTCTTCCACTGCTCTTCTCTCTCTTTTCTCTTCCACTGCCCCCTGTCTCTCTCTCTTTTCTCTTCCACTGCCCCCGTCTCTCTCTCTTTTTCTCTTCCACTGACCCCGTCTCTCTCTCTTTTTCTCTTCCACTGCCCCCGTCTCTCTCTCTCTTTTCTCTCTCTTTTCCACTGACCCCGTCTCTCTCTCTTGTCTCTTCCACTGCCCCCTCTTTTCTCTTCCACTGTCTCTCTCTCTCTTTTCTCTTCCACTGCCCCTGTCTCTCTCTCTTTTCTCTTCCACTGCCCCCCCGTCTCTCTCTCTCTTTTCTCTTCCACTGCCCCCCGTCTCTCTCTCTCTTTTCTCTTCCACTGCCCCCTCTCTCTCTCTTTTTCTCTTCCACTGCCCCCTGTCTCTCTCTCTTTTTCTCTTCCACTGCCCCCTCTCTCTCTCTCTTTTTTTTCTCTTCCACTGCCCCCTTCCACTGTCTCTCTCTCTCTTGTCTCTTCCACTGCCCCGTCTCTCTCTCTCTTTTCTCTTCCACTGCCCCCGTCTCTCTCTCTCTTTTCTCTTCCACTGACCCCGTCTCTCTCTCTTTTCTCTTCCACTGCCCCCGTCTCTCTCTCTCTTTTTCTCTTCCACTGACCCCGTCTCTCTCTCTTGTCTCTTCCACTGCCCCCTCTCTCTCTCTTGTCTCTTCTGTCTCTCTCTCTCTTTTCTCTTCCACTGCCCCCTGTCTCTCTCTCTCTTTTCTCTTCCACTGCCCCCGTCTCTCTCTCTCTTTTCTCTTCCACTGCCCCCTGTCTCTCTCTCTCTTGTCTCTTCCACTGCCCCCCGTCTCTCTCTCTTTTTTCTCTTCCACTGCCCCCTGTCTCTCTCTCTCTTTTCTCTTCCACTGCCCCCTGTCTCTCTCTCTCTTTTCTCTTCCACTGCCCCTGTCTCTCTCTCTTTTTCTCTTCCACTGCCCCCTGTCTCTCTCTCTTTTTCTCTTCCACTTCCCCCTGTCTCTCTCTCTCTTTTCTCTTCCACTGCCCCCTGTCTCTCTCTCTTTTTTTTTCTCTTCCACTGCCCCCTGTCTCTCTCTTTTTTCTCTTCCACTGCCCCCTGTCTCTCTCTCTCTTTTCTCTTCCACTGCCCCCTGTCTCTCTCTCTTTTTCTCTTCCACTTTTTTCTCTCTCTCCACTCTCTTTTCTCTTCCACTGCCCCTGTCTGTCTCTCTCTTTTCTTTCTCTCTCTCTTTTTCTCTTCCCACTCTCTCTTTCTCTTCCACTGCCCCCTGTCTCTCTCTCTTTTCTCTTCCACTGCCCCCTTTTCTCTTCCACTCTCTCTCTCTCTTTTTCTCTTCCACTGCCCCCTGTCTCTCTCTCTTTTTCTCTTCCACTGCCCCCTGTCTCTCTCTCTTTTCTCTTCCACTGCTCCCGTCTCTCTCTCTTTTCTCTTCCACTGCCCCCTGTCTCTCTCTTTTCTCTTCCACTGCCCCCTGTCTCTCTCTCTTTTCTCTTCCACTGCCCCTGTCTCTCTCTCTTTTTCTCTTCCACTGCCCCTGTCTCTCTCTTTTTTCTCTTCCACTGCCCCTGTCTCTCTCTCTTTTTCTCTTCCACTGCCCCTGTCTCTCTCTCTTTTCTCTTCCACTGCCCCCTCTCTCTCTCTCTTTTTCTCTTCCACTGCCCCCTGTCTCTCTCTCTTTTTCTCTTCCACTGCCCCTCTCTTTCTCTTTTCTCTTCCACTGCCCCTGTCTCTCTCTCTCTCTCTTTCTCTTCCACTGCCCCCTGTCTCTCTCTCTTTTCTCTTCTACTGCCCCCTGTCTCTCTCTCTTTTTTCTCTTCCACTGCCCCTGTCTCTCTCTCTTTTTCTCTTCCACTGCCCCTGTCTCTCTCTCTTTTTTTCTCTTCCACTGCCCCCTGTCTCTCTCTCTTTTTCTCTTCCACTGCCCCTGTCTCTCTCTCTCTTTTCTCTTCTACTGCCCCCTGTCTCTCTCTCTTTTCTCTTCTACTGCCCCCTGTCTCTCTCTCTCTTTTCTCTTCTACTGCCCCTGTCTCTCTCTCTTTTTCTCTTCTACTGCCCCCTGTCTCTCTCTCTTTCTCTTCTACTGCCCCTGTCTCTCTCTCTTTTCTCTTCTTGCCCCCTGTCTCTCTCTCTTTTTCTCTTCCACTGCCCCTGTCTCTCTCTCTTTTTTCTTTTTCTCTTCCACTGCCCCTGTCTCTCTCTCTCTTTCTCTTCTCTTCCACTGCCCCTGTCTCTCTCTCTTTTCTCTTCTCTTCCCCCTGTCTCTCTCTCTTTTCTCTTCCACTGCCCCTGTCTCTCTCTCTTTTTCTCTTCCACTGCCCCCTCTCTCTCTCTCTTTTCTCTTCCACTGCCCCCTGTCTCTCTCTCTCTTTTCTCTTCCACTGCCCCCTGTCTCTCTCTCTTTTTTCTCTTCTACTGCCCCCTGTCTCTCTCTTTTCTTTTTCTCTTCCACTGCCCCCTGTCTCTCTCTCTTTTCTTTTCCCCCTGTCTTCTCTCTTTTTCTCTTCTACCCCCTGTCTCTCTCTCTCTTTTCTCTTCCACTGCCCCCTGTCTCTCTCTCTTTTTTCTCTTCCACTGCCCCTGTCCCTCTCTCTTTTCTCTTCTCTGCCCCCCTTTCTCTCTCTCTTTTTCTCTTCCACTGCCCCCTGTCTCTCTCTCTTTTTTCTCTTCCACTGCCCCCTCTCTCTTTTCTCTCTTTTCTCTTCCACCACTGCCCCCCGTCTCTCTCTCTCTTTTTCTCTTCCACTGCCCCCGTCTCTCTCTCTCTTTTTTTTCTCTTCCACTGCCCCCCCTCTCTCTCTCTCTTTTCTCTTCCACTGCCCCCTGTCTCTCTCTCTCTCTTTTCTCTTCCACTGCCCCCTGTCTCTCTCTCTTTTCTCTTCCACTGCCCCCCCGTCTCTCTCTCTTTTTTCTCTTCCACTGCCCCCTCTCTCTCTCTCTTTTTTTCTCTTCCACTGCCCCCGTCTCTCTCTCTCTTTTTTTCTCTTCCACTGCCCCCTGTCTCTCTCTCTCTTTTCTCTTCCACTGCCCCCTGTCTCTCTCTCTTTTCTCTTCCACTGCCCCGTCTCTCTCTCTTTTCTCTTCCACTGCCCCCGTCTCTCTCTCTTTTCTCTTCCACTGCCCCCCGTCTCTCTCTCTTTTCTCTTCCACTGCCCCCCCCTGTCTCTCTCTCTCTTTTTTTCTCTTCCACTGCCCCCTGTCTCTCTCTCTCTTTTTCTCTTCCACTGCCCCCTGTCTCTCTCTCTCTCTTTTCTCTTCCACTGCCCCCTGTCTCTCTCTCTTTTTCTCTTCCACTGCCCCCTGTCTCTCTCTCTTTTTCTCTTCCACTGCCCCCTGTCTCTCTCTCTCTCTTTCTCTTCCACTGCCCCCTGTCTCTCTCTCTTTTCTCTTCCACTGCCCCCTCTCTCTCTCTCTTTTCTCTTCCACTGCCCCCGTCTCTCTCTCTCTTTTTTTCTCTTCCACTGCCCCTGTCTCTCTCTCTTTTTTTTTCTCTTCCACTGCCCCTGTCTCTCTCTCTCTTTTTCTCTTCCACTGCCCCCTGTCTCTCTCTCTTTTTTCTCTTCCACTGCCCCCGTCTCTCTCTCTTTTTTCTCTTCCACTGCCCCCTGTCTCTCTCTCTCTCTTTTCTCTTCCACTGCCCCCTGTCTCTCTCTCTCTTTTCTCTTCCACTGCCCCCTGTCTCTCTCTCTCTTTTTCTCTTCCACTGCCCCCTGTCTCTCTCTCTCTTTTTCTCTTCCACTGCCCCCTGTCTCTCTCTCTCTTTTTCTCTTCCACTGCCCCCTGTCTCTCTCTCTTTTCTCTTCCACTGCCCCCGTCTCTCTCTCTCTTTTTTTCTCTTCCACTGCCCCCTGTCTCTCTCTCTCTTTTCTCTTCCACTGCCCCCTGTCTCTCTCTCTTTTTTGTCTCTTCCACTGCCCCCTGTCTCTCTCTCTCTTTTCTCTTCCACTGCCCCCTGTCTCTCTCTCTCTTTTTCTCTTCCACTGCCCCCTCTCTCTCTCTCTTTTTCTCTTCCCCTGTCTCTCTCTCTCTTTTTTCTCTTCCACTGCCCCCTGTCTCTCTCTCTCTCTTTTCTCTTCCACTGCCCCCTGTCTCTCTCTCTCTTTTCTCTTCCACTGCCCCCTGTCTCTCTCTCTCTTTTTCTCTTCCACTGCCCCCTGTCTCTCTCTCTCTTTTTCTCTTCCACTGCCCCCTGTCTCTCTCTCTCTCTTTTCTCTTCCACTGCCCCCTGTCTCTCTCTCTTTCCACTGCCCCCTGTCTCTCTCTCTCTTTTCTCTTCCACTTCCCCCCTGTCTCTCTCTCTCTTTTTCTCTTCCACTGCCCCCTGTCTCTCTCTCTCTCTCTTTTCTCTTCCACTGCCCCCTGTCTCTCTCTCTCTCTTTTTCTTCTCTTCCACTGCCCCCTGTCTCTCTCTCTCTCTTTTCTCTTCCACTGCCCCTCTCTCTCTCTCTCTTTTCTCTTTCCACTGCCCCCCGTCTCTCTCTCTCTTTTTCTCTTCCACTGCCCCCTGTCTCTCTCTCTCTCTTTTCTCTTCCACTGCCCCTGTCTCTCTCTTTTTTTCTCTTCCACTGCCCCCTGTCTCTCTCTCTCTTTTTCTCTTCCACTGCCCCCTCTGTCTCTCTCTCTCTTTTTCTCTTCCACTGGTCCCTGTCTCTCTCTCTCTTTTTTTTTCTCTTCCACTGCCCCCTGTCTCTCTCTCTCTTTTCTCTTCCACTGCCCCCCCCTGTCTCTCTCTCTCTTTTTCTCTTCCACTGCCCCCTGTCTCTCTCTCTTTTTCTCTTCCACTGCCCCCTGTCTCTCTCTCTCTTTTTCTCTTCCACTGCCCCCTGTCGCTCTCTCTCTTTTCTCTTCCACTGCCCCGTCTCTCTCTATCAAATTCAAATTTAAGCTGTTTAGGAAACTTCCTAACCTATACAATATACATTGTAATCAAATAATGAAGAACAATAATATATAATGTTAGTAAATAATAATACAGATAACAATAACAAAAATAATGATAACAGTCAATCGTAGAAATAATAAATATGGTTATTCTGTCCCCAAGCAAGAAGGGCCTACAGCAGAACCTAGATCTTCTGCACAGAAGCACCAGATCATCAGCAAACAGTAGACATTTGACTTCAGATTCTAGTAGGGTGAGGCCAGGTGCTGCACACTGTTCTAGTGCCCTCTCTAACTCATTTATATATGTAAATTGATGTAAAAAAGTCCCTTTGCCAGGACCACGAATACAAATTAGACACCGTTGCCCTAGAGCACACAAAAACTTACACATACCTCAGCCTAAACATCAGTGCCACAGGTAACTTCCACAAAGCTGTGAATGATCTGAGAAACAAGGCAAGAAGGGCCTTCTATGCCATCAAAAGGAACATACAATTTGACATAACAATTAGGATCTGGCTAAAAATACTTGAATCAGTTATAGAACCCATTGCCCTTTAAAGTTGTGTGGTCTTGGGTACGCTCACCAACCAATAATTCCTTTTGGACCTTAACAGAGAGTACACAGCGGAAGAATACCTGACCACTGTAACTGGCCCAAACTTAAGCAAAGTTTTGACTATGTACAGACTCAGTGAGCATAGCCTTGCTATTGAGAAAGGCCACCGTAGGCAGACCTAGCTCTCAAGAGAAGGCAGGCTATGTGCACACTGCCCACAAAATGAGGTGGAAACTGAGCTGCACTCCCTAACCTCCTGCCAAATGTATGACCATATTAGAGACACATATTTCCCTCAGATTACACAGATCCACAAAGAATTTGAAATCAAACCCAATTTTGATAAACTCCCATATCTACTGGGTGAAATACCACAGTGTGCCATCACAGCAGCAAGATGTGTGACCTGTTGCCACAAGAAAAGGGAAACCAGTGAAGAACAAACACTGTTGTAAATGCAACCCATATTTATGTTTATTTATTTTCCCTTTTGTTATTTAACTAATTGCACATAATATGAATATGAATATATTTGAAATGTCTTTATTATTTTGGAACTTTTGTGAGTGTAATGTTTACTGTTTATTTATTTATTTATTTTTTCACTTTTATTTATTATATAGTTCACTTGCTTTGGCAATGTTAACATATGTTTTCCATGCCAACAAAGCCCTAAAATTGAATTGAATTGAGAGAGAGTGAGTGAGTGAGAGTGATAGAGAGATTGGGAGGGAGTGAAAGAGATTGATAGAGCGAGGGGTGTGAGAGAGAAGGAGAGATTGGGAGGGAGTGAAAGAGATTGATAGAGCGAAGGGTGTGAGAGAGAAGGAGAGATTGGGAGGGAGTGAAAGAGATTGATAGAGCGAGGGGTGTGAGAGAGAAGGAGAGAGAAAGAAAGAGAAAGAGGAGCATCTAGTAAAGCACTGTCTAGCCTGTACACCATTTTATAGTTCATGTTTGGCCCGAGGGATGATGGCGGCTAAGCAGTCAACTACCCCACTGAATGCGGAAGAGGAAGAGTACTCTGTGGTGCTCTCACAATAATCTGCTGTATTTGTGGTTAAATTTGGTTAGATGATTAATCTAAGGAGCTACCTCAAAACCGATTTCCTCTCCACATTTACAACCTGGTCTCTGAGCATTTCGTATTATTCTTTATGTAAATCCGCAATGCGCCATCGAGTATGATATGTTACATTTTGTACGGCATATATTAATTTGTGGGTGTCCATCACCCATTTTGTATGATATGGTATGAATTACATTTCGTATGATATGTTACGAATTTGCAAAACTACAATATGCTATGAATTTGCAAAACATACAATATGTAGGACATTTTAGCTAGGTGGCTAGGATGCTAAGGTTAGTTAGCTTGCTAACACTAGCTAGGCTAGGGGTTAAGGTTAGGGGTTAGAGTTAAGGTTAGGGTTCAGTTTAGGGTTGGAGAAAGGGTTAGCTAAAATGTTTAAGGTTAGGGTTAGTGGAAGTGTTAGCTCACATGCTAAGTAGTTCCAAAGTAGCTAAAAAGTAGCAAGTAGTTGAAAAGTTGCTAATTTGCTAAAATACTAAAGTTGTCCACGATGAGATTCGAATTCGCAACATTTAAGTTGCTAGTCGTTCGCATGATACGCCCACCCATCCACCCCGACCAACCACACTACGTTCGTATTTTACCAGCACTCAAACCACTATCCCACACTCTGCAATAGTCCTGGAACTAAGGACTGTGCCAAGGTACTTCTTGATTGTTAACTCACAAATCAGACACACACACTTACCTAGCCAGTGTTCTCCAGTGATCTTGCCAAATCCCTCACGGTAGGAGTCCCATCCTCTGAAGAAGTTGACCGAGCCATCTTCCCTGCGCTGGATCACCTGTAGAATACAGACAAAGACCAGGGGTTAGAGGTCAAGGCTATAGAACACCAGACATAGGTCATACAGGGGTTAGAGCTCATCATTTGGAGGTCGGGGCTGGCCTCGGGTCAGCAGCGATACACTTCCTACCTGCTGTATCTTTCCAGTAGTAAGATGAGTCACAGTGAAATCGAAGTCAAGTCATCGAAGTCAAGAACATCATTAAGTTCTCTTCTCTCAGTCATACATTCTAGAGGTTGACCGATTAATCTGAATGACCGATTAATTAGGGCCAATTTGAACTTTTCATAACAATTGGAAATCTGTATTTTTGGGCGCCGATTTCCAATTTTTTTTTACAAATGTTTTACTTTTTTTTATACCTTTATTTAACTAGGCAAGTCAGTTAAGAACACGTTCTTATTTTCAATGACGGCCTAGGAACAGTGGGTTAACTGCCTTGTTCAGGGGCAGAACAACAGATTTTCACCTTGTCAGCCCGGAGGATCCATTCTTGCAACCGTACAGTTAACTAGTCCTACGCTATAACCATTGCACCCCACGAGGAGCCTGCCTGTTACGCAAATGCAGTAGAAGCCAAGGTATATTGCTAGCTAGCATTAAACTTATCTTATAAAAAACAATCAATCATAATCACTAGTTATAACTACTAATCCAGGTTAGCAGGCAATATTAACCAGGTGAAAATGTGTCCCTTCTCTTGCATTCATTGCACACAGAGTCAGGGTATATGCAACAGTTTGGGCTGCCTGGCTCATTGCGAACTAATTTGCCAGAATTTTACTTAATTATGACATAACATTGAAGGTTGTGCAATGTAACGGGAATATTTAGACTTAGGGATGCCACACGTTAGATAAAATACCGAACGGTTCCGTATTTCACTGAAATAATAAACGTTTTGTTTTCGAAATGATAGTTTCCGGATTCAACCATATTAATGACCAAAGGCTCGTATTTCTGTGTGTTATTATGTTAGAATTAAGTCTGATTTGATAGAGCAGTCTGACTGAGCAGCAGCAGGCCCGTAATCATCCATTCAAACAGCACATTCGTGCGTTTTGCCAGCAGCTCTCCGCAAGCACAGCGCTGTTTATGACTTCAAGCCTATCAGCCTAATGGCTGGTGTAACCAATGTGAAATGGCTAGCTAGTTAGCTGGGTGTGCGCTAATACTGTTTCAAACGTCACTCGCTTTTAGATTTGGAGTAGTTATTCCCCTTGCGCTGCAAGGTCCGCAGCTTTTGTGGAGCGATGGGTAATGCTACTTCGTGTGTGGCTGTTGTCGATGTGTTCCTGGTTCGAGCCCAGGTAGGGGCGAGGAGAGGGACGGAAGCTATACTGTTACACTGGCAATACTATAGTGCCTATAAGAAATACAAATGGTATAGAGAGAAATAGTCCTATAAATACTATATTAACTACAACCTAAAACCTCTTACCTTGGAATACTGAAGTCTCATGTTAAAAGGAACCAACAAATGTCATATGTTTTGAGCAAGGAACTTAAATGTTAGCTTTTTTAACTTGGCACATATTTTACATGGCACACATTTTTACATGGCACACATTTTTACTTGGCACATACAGTACATGGCACATATTGCATATTGGCACACATTACTTTCTTCTCCAACACTTTGTTTTTGCATTATTTAAACCAAATTGAACATGTTTCATTATTAATTTGAGGCTAAATTGATTTCATTGATGTATTATATTAAGTTTAAATAAGTGTTCATTCAGAATTGTTGTAATTGTCATTACAAATAAATAAATAAAAAAAAATCGGCCGATTTATCGGTATCGGCCTTTTTGGTCCCCCAATGACCAGTATCGGTATCGGCGTTGAAAAATCATAATCGGTTGACCTCTAATACATTCTTCTGGTGTCACCAATGAATAATGCACACCCTCTTCCCTTTGAAAAGGCTTTTTTTTCATAAACTAATAAAAAATAATCCACATTTGATTTGATTTGATTTGATTTGATTTGATTAAATCTTGATTGACTTCGAATAAAACTCTATGGAATCTGCATACTTAATTAAAAGCTAAGAAAGTGAGGATGATTCTCTCTCATAATGCAATATGCCTAAATCTAAGGCTGGGTGACAATTACATTATCCTCCACAGCTCTATGAAATAAATTATATCAAGCTAAGCGATGTGTGAAGAAATAGAGTGAGGATTTGTATAAAAGAGACCTTTCAGCATGAAAAACAAAACAAGATATCTTAATAGAGTTGAAGTCAAAAGTTTACATACACTTAGGTTGGAGTCATTAAAACTCATTTTCAACGACTCCACAAATTTCTTGTTAATAACAAACTATAGTTTTGGCAAGTCGGTTAGGACATCTACTTTGTGCATGACACAAGTCATTTTTCCAACAATTATTTACAGACAGATTATTTCCCTTATAATTCACTGTATCACAATTCCAGTGGGTCATACGTTTACATACACTAAGTTGACTGTGCCTTTAAACAGCTTGGAAAATACCAGAAAATTATGTCATGGCTTTAGAAGCTTCTGATAGGCTAATTGACATCATTTGAGTCAATTGAAGGTGTACCTGTGGATGTATTTCAAGGCCTACCTTCAAACTCACTGCCTCTTTGCTTGACATCATGGGAAAATCTAAATAAATCAGCCAACAACTCAGAAGAAAAAAAAAATGTAGACCTCCAGACAAGTCTGGTTCATCCTTGGGAGCAATTTCCAAATGCCACGTTTATCTGTAGAAACAATAGTACACAAGTATAAACACCATGGGACCACGCAGCCGTCATACCACTCGGGAAGGAGACGCGTTCTGTCTCCTAGAGACAAACATACTTTGGTGCGAAAAGTGCAAATTAATCCCAGGACAACAGCAAAGGACCTTGTAAAGATGCTAGAGGAAACAGGTACATAAGTATCTATATCCACAGTAAAATAAGTCCTATGTCGACATAACCTGAAAGGACACTCAGGAAGGAAGAAGCCACTGCTCAAAAACTGCCATAAAAACGGCAGACTACGGTTTGCAACTGCACATGGGGACAAAGATCATACTTTTTGGAGAAATGTCCTCTGGTCTGATGAAACAAAAATAGAACTGTTTGGCCATAATGACCACCGTTATCTTTGGAGGAAAAAGGGGGAGGTTTGCAACCCGAAGAACACCATCCCAACCGTGAAGCAGCATCATGTTCGTGGCAGCATCATGTTGTGGGGGTGTTTTGCTGCAGGAGGAACTGGTGCACTTCACAAAATAGATGGCATCATGAGGCAGGAACATTATGTGGATATATTGAAGCAACATCTCAAGACATCAGTCAGGAAGTTAAAGCTTGGTCGCAAATGAGTCTTCCAAAAGGACAATGACCCAAAGCATACTTCCAAAGTTGTGGAAAAATGGCTTAAGGACAACAAACTGAAGGTATTGGAGTGGCCATCACAAAGTCCTGACCTCAATCCCATAGAAAATGTGTGTGCTGAACTGAAAAAGTGTGTGTGAGTACAATTCTGACTCAGTTACACCAGCTCTGTCAGGAGGAATGGGCCAAAATTCACGCAACTTATTGTGGGAAGCTTGTGGAGGACTACCCGAAGGTTTGACCCAAGTTAAACAATTTAAAGGCAATGCTACCAAATACTAATTGAGTGTATGTAAACTTCTGACCCACTGGGAATGTGATGAAAGTAATAAGAGATTAAATAAATCATTCTCTCTACTATTATTCTGATATTTCGCATTCTTAAAATAAGGTGGTGATCCTAACTGACCTAAGCCAGGGAATTTTTTACTCTCATTAAATGTTAGGAATTGTGAAAAACTGAGTTTAAATGTATTTGGCTAAGGTGTATGTAAACTTCTGACTTCAACTGTATCTAGCAAACAGGGAACGTCCCAAGGATGTGCAAGGGACCCTAATACAACCTCCTGATGTTCCCGGGACATCCTAACAACTATTTTCTGCAGGGGATCGAGTCATCACAAGCAGTGGGTGAACAAAATGGGAAATGTGCTAGCGCTGTGAAAAACTAATCTGAATGTAGAAACACACTGAATGATTACTAGTGAAGGTGCTGTTTGTGTTAATTAAAGTGGTCACAAGCAATTATTGGATGCAGTTACAACCCACACCCGCCAAAGAATAGTGGTAGCAGTGGTAGGAATTAAAAGCCTTATTATTACAGCAAAATAGGCAAATATGACTTACCAATACAAAAAAACAAAAATGACATTTCTACCAAGAAATTCTAATCAAAATCAACTCAATCCAAAACGGACACTCTGGCCATGAGTTTACAGAACACTGGCAGAAAGAGGTGGAAATATCTTGAACCGCTCCCTGGGCAAAACCATAGCCAAGCAGGCGTGCAACCAATTGTTAGTTGGTTTATTTTGATCCCTATTAGCTTTTTCAGAAACAACAGCTGCCCCTCCTGTTGTCCACAAGAAACCCAAAACATGACAATTAACAAAACACTGATAAACAAGGACAGTCACACAAATGTAAAATATAATAATATTCAAATGAACCCGGGGGAAAAAGGGGTGCACGCTTATCAAGCATGAATGGGTGTAGTCCTAGAAATGTTGGCTGCGGGGCAAGTCATAGTTAATTCAAGAGCATGTGGGAGAGTAGTGTCCCTATCACATCAACCAATATGCAGAGAATACATATGGATGAACAATGTCTTTTTCTCATCAACCAGCAATTTATGATTATTGTTCTCCTCTTCATCACCATCCTCATCTTCTCTTCATCATCATCCTCATCACAATGAGGTTAGTTTGAATGGGCGGAGTAACAGGGGAGCAGAGCAGATGAGGCCAGCATCTTATAAAACATGTTGCTTGTTTTGTAGGCTTACAGCCAGTAGCCTTCCTTATTGTGAGGATATGTGAGTGCCAGCAAGTTGCACTTTTCCATGCTGTTCATCTCTTGTGTTATTGTGTTATTTTGTCTTGTGTTATTTACTGGGGTCTGTTCCCATGTGGTTTGTTTCTGCCCTTTATAGATGTAATTTTTCTATGGTGTGGTGTTAGTGGGCTGACTGTGGCTGTGACACACACACACACCATGGATGTAATGTTTACTATGACCATGCTGGAAATTTAGACACTCAAACTCAAGGGCAAGGAAAATATTTTCTGCTAAAATCTCTAGTAGTCATATTGCCAGGATGATTTACTTTTCATGGGGTCTTTCTCCCTCTGTCAGTAGGAGAGGTAGTAAAGACCTTTGGGTCCAGACAGAGACAATCAAACACAATAACAGGAGATGCAACACAGTAGTTGCAAACACATCTCAGTAAATTCTCCTTTGTGTCATAACTACCTCTCTCTCCCATTCTCCTCAGCACTCCCTCACCCCCTTTCTATAATGAAGGAGAAAAGTGCAAGTTGAGTGGAGGCCCTGAGTGATGATAGGTATTAGAACACGATGGAGAGAGGCTTCTGTTTTCACATACTCTTTCTCTCTCTCTGTCCCTCCCTCTCTCTTCCCTCCACTCTCTCTCATTATCTCTCTTTCTCTCCACCTCTACCTCTCTTTGTCTACCACTGTCTCGTTCTCCCTCTCTCCTCTTGCATTCTCCCTCTTTCTCCTTCTGCCTCTCCTTTTTTGCCTCATTCTCTCTCTCTCTCTCAATGTCACTACAGTTAGCTCTAACCCAGTGGCAGCATGGTAGCAACAAGGTTTAAAATGCAACAGGGAGACCATGAATCATATCTTGTAAATAATACACCAATCACATCCAGCCAAAAGAGAGAAACCGCCCTCCATTCGTTTCCCTATAGCAGAGTACTGTCAGAGAGATTTTTGCTCTTTTACACACTTTCTCTAGCTGATAATAAGTACATTATCTCATTCTTGTTCACTTTGGCAGTGCCCTTTTGTAGGCATATCTTACACCTGTTATCTTGTTTCTGAAAGAGCCGAACAGTAAGACTGGAAGCACCTGAGAGGTGTCAGATATTTGTGATAGATATATATGTGCACTTCGGGGTGTAAGGAGGTAGAAATAGAGAATTTCTAGAAGAATGTGAGAACAGAGGATAAGTTCCAAAGAGCTATCATTCTGACTCACCCCATTCACATTCCTACCATATAATCTTGGTAAAGAATAGGGTTGTACAATTCCAGTAACTTTCCCAAAATTCCCAGGTATTCCATAAATCCTGATTCCCGATATCAGGAGGGAACAAATAGGACATCCGGAATCCTCTATCCCCAATTTTTGGATAAACTGGGAATTTTGGGAAAGTTACCGGAATTTTGCAACCCTAGAAAATAATGTTAATTTAAGGAAGATACATTCATGTATGTTAATCTATTCTTGTGAAAATCAATGCAATGGGAATAATAATATAATATACATTGCCTAGACATTTTGTTAGCACTACTTGTCTTCCATGTTCTATAACAAAACTCCCCAGTCTGTCAAATCAATTCTACTTATTAATCACTTTGGTCACTTAGCCTATACAGTGAGAGTAGAGAGCTGCCCCCTGGTCCTTGGTGCCTGGTCTGAATCAGCTTCAGCCACTCTGCTAGTTGCATCTTTTCCACCAGCCAGATTAGCGATTAGCTTGGCTAGTGCCTCCACAGATTAGGGTTAACACCCCTTGGGGCGGTTGTGGCCTGCCTGTTTCCTGCCTGAACACACGCACATGTACACACACAAACCGACCCACCCACTGCCTGGGTCTCCTGCTCAGTAATATGGCCTATCCTCCTCACTCAGGTTTAATTGCCTATTGACCCTGATGGCGGTGTGTGTGATCTCCAGAGACACGGGACACTGCTTCGCACAGACACTGATCATTTCTCCTCACACACCATTACTGTCTCTGGCTGGACGGTGGCTTAGGAGGCGGTGGAGGGTTCAAAGGGGGCAGAGGAAGTGTGCGTGTGTGTGTGTGCATGTGTGTGTGATTGTGTGATTGTGTGTGTGTCTGTGCGCAAGTGTGTGTGTGTGTGCTTTTCATGCAACCGTGTATCCAAGAGTGTGTTTGCTGGGGAGACTGGACTCGTTCTGCTTCAGGCCAAGGTTTCATTGGTGCATAAAAATAACATGCAGAAGCATGTAGCATAGAGGAGAATAAAACAGGCAACAGCTCCCTCTCCATCTCTCTCTCCTTCTCATGCTTACTCACACATGCAACCCTAAAGGACTCCTTCCTCTCCATTGCAGAAATTCAAAATACAGGAGAATATAGGAGGATTAAAAAAAATTATGAAAGAAAAACAAATAATGGGGGTTTCAACAAACTCTGCGGTCCAGGTAGAAACTGCTCATTTGTATTATCTGTGAAGATGCCTAAATCAGCTGTTTAGTCAAGGTTAAAGAATGTAGTTCAAATCAAGGGTACTGTATGTAGCAGTAGGCCTACACAACTGTGTATAAGTGTTTGAACGTGTGTGTTTGTTTGGGGGCATTTAAGTCTTGGATTACACTTGGCCAAGGACCTTCGCTGTCAGTCAATCAAGAAAGAGTTTCAAACTCAACCCATGTAACCCCCAACCCCCCACCCTTTCCATCCCATTCAATCCATGCTCTAGCCAGTAGACAGCTGCAGGCAGAATATAGCATAAGCAGTAAAAATGTGTTAGTCATGGTCTAGCTCTGTTTAAGAAGATGACTGTGTCACCTTATTTGATCCTCTATGACACTATTACACTAATAAAGAGAGGGGTGAGAGCCTGTCATCTCATCTACCGCCTTACGACAACAACAGCTTTCACACAGCCGACGGCAGCCATTTTAAACTAAAAGGTGGAATGAGGACTGAGTGTTCCAGAAATCTCTACAGAGCTGAGCTGTTCTCAAAGACAACAGCCAGAAGGAGAGAGAATGAAGCAATGACCCAGGGGCTGTTTCTTTCTTTCATTTTTTTCATTCTGCCCCACAGACACTGATCATTTCCCCTCACACACCATTACTTTCTCTGGCTGGCAGGTGGCTTAGGAGGCGGTGGAGGGTTCAAATGGGGCAGAGGAAGTGAGTGTGTGTGTAATTGAGTTTGTGTGTGTGTAATTGAGTTTGTGTGTGTGTGTGTGTGTGTGTGTGTGTGTGTTAGAGGTCGACCGATTATGATTTTTTTTAACGGCGATACCGATACCGATTGTTGGAGGACAAAAAACCCGATACCGATTAATCAGCCAATTTTTTTAATGTATATATGTAATAATGACAATTGCAACAATACTTTTATTTTAACTTAATATAATACATATGGGCTTTTGGATGGGTGTTCTTAAGGTGATTCCACAGGTTGATGGTATTTTTTGATTTAGCCGTTGCTGACCCCATGCTTACATCTTTATCACAAATAAGACACCTTGCTTTCCTTGGTGCCAATTCCATGTAATTGTCACGACTTCTGCCGAAGTTGGCTCCCCTGCCTGTTCGGGCGGTGCTCGGCGGTCGTCGTCACCGTCCTACTAGCCGCTACCGATCCCTTTTTTGTTTGTCTGTTGGTTTTGCCTTCCCACCTCATCTCCAGCACCCCCTCCTCCAGCACCTCCTGTTCCTGCTACCGCATCTGGCTCAGGGGCTGACGCTCCCACGGGAGTATGATGGAAAGGCGGCGGGGTGTCAGGGTTTCCTTCTACAACTGGAACTGTACCTGGCTACCATGCGTCCTACTCCCTCCGGAGAGGAGAGCGTGAGCGCCCTTGTCTCCTGTTTGACTGGGCGAGCTCTCGAGTGGGCCAACGCAGTGTGGAACGGTCCGGACTCGGCGAGGGATCATTACCCCGAGTTCACCCGACGATTCTGAGCTGTGTTTGACCATCCACCAGAGGGTCGTGCGGCGGGTGAACGGCTGTTCCACCTGCGTCAGGAGACGAGGAGCGTGCAGGACTTTGCCCTGGAGTTTAGGACCTTGGCCGCAGGAGCAGGGTGGAACGACAGGGCCCTGATAGATCCTTTCCGATGCAGTCTCAGGGAGGACGTCCGCAGGGAGCTAGCATGTCGGGACATCACGCTCACTCTGGATGAACTCATTGACATGGCTATCCGTCTCGACAACCTGCTGACTGCCCGCGGGCGTTCGGATCAGGTCCTGTCGTTTCCACTTCCCAGCCCTCCTGCCCCTATCCCTATGGAGTTAGGAGGGGCGGCTTCGAGGGGGACCGGAGGAGGAGTGTCCTCCTGCACCAGTTGTGGTTGGCGAGGGCACACGGCCGATCGGTGCTGGAGGAACTCGTCTGGGAGTCGGGAGGGCAGCCGGAGCACTACTCGATCACCCCAGGTGAATAAGCACAGACTCACCCAGAGCGTCCTGTCGGTCATATGTATGTGTTAACTTCTTTCCCTGGGTTTCTTCCTTCTCTACAGCATACGGCGCTAGTCGATTCAGACGCAGCTGGGAATTTCATGGATCGTGGGCTCGCGTTAAGGCTAGGGATTCCCCTGGTGTCGTTAGACCTACCTTTCTCCGTGCACTCCTTAGATAGCCGACCATTAGGGTCAGGAGTAGTTAGGGAGGCTACGGTGCCGCTGGACATGGTAACGCAGGGGGGTCATAAGGAGGAGATTAGTCTGTTCCTTATAGATTCACCTGCGTTTCCAGTGGTGTTGGGCATTCCCTGGCTAGCTCAACACAACCCGGTGATTTCCTGGCGACAGGGGGCTCTTAAGGGGTGGTCAGAGGAGTTATCCCTCTAGTGGTGTGGGGGCTGTGCTTTGGCAAAGTGGGTGGGGTTATATCCTTCCTGTTTGGCCCAGTCCGGGGGTGTCCTCGGAGGGGGCCACAGTGTCTCCTGACCCCTCCTGTTTCAGCCTCCAGTATTTATGCTGCAGTAGTTTATGTGTCGGGGGGCTAGGGTCAGTTTGTTATATCTGGAGTACTTCTCCTGTCCTATTCGCTGTCCTGTGTGCGTTCTCTAATTTTCTCCTTCTCTCTTTCTTTCTCTCTCTCGGAGGACCTGAGCCCTAGGACCATGCCCCAGGACTACCTGACATGATGACTCGCCATGCTGCTGCTCCAGTTTCAACTGTTCTGCCTTACTATTATTCGACCATGCTGATCATTTATGAACATTTGAACATCTTGGCCATGTTCTGTTATAATCTCCACCCGGCACAGCCAGAAGAGGACTGGCCACCCCATATATGCTCTCTCTAATTCTCTCTTTCTTTCTCTCTCTCGGAGGACCTGAGCCCTAGGACCGTGCCCCAGGACTACCTGACATGATGACTCCTTGCTGTCCCCAGTCCACCTGACTGTGCTGCTGCTCCAGTTTCAACTGCTCTGCCTTATTATTATTTGACCATGCTGGTCATTTATGAACATTTGAACATCTTGGCCATGTTCTGTTATAATCTCCACCTGGCACAGCCAGAAGAGGACTGGCCACCCCACATAGCCTGGTTCCTCTCTAGGTTTCTTCCTAGCTTTTGGCCTTTCTAGGGAGTTTTTCCTAGCCACCGTGCTTCTACACCTGCATTGCTTGCTGTTTGGGGTTTTAGGCTGGGTTTCTGTACAGCACTTTGAGATATTAGCTGATGTACGAAGGGCTATATAAATAAATTTGATTTGATTTGATTTGTTCAGGCAGGTGTATAGGAGTTGCCGTTGGTGCGACTACGGTGGAGAGTCCAGACCAGGTTTCCACCGTGCGCATTCCCTCTGAATATGGCGATTTGGCTATCGCCTTCAGTAAGAAGACGGCGACCCAATTACCACCCCATCGTCGAGGGGACTGCGCGATAAACCTTCTGGAGAACGCTGCACTTCCTAGGAGTCACGTGTATCCATTGTCCCAGGAGAAGACAGTAGCGATGGAAACATATGTTGCTGAATCGCTGGGACAGGGGTACATTCGGCCCTCTGCATCACGCGTCTCCTCAAGCTTCTTTTTTGTGAAGAAGGATGGAGGTCTGCGTCCGTGCATTGATTATAGAGATCTAAATTCCATCACAGTGGGGTTTAGTTACCCCCTACCTCTCATCGCTACGGCGGTGGAGTCATTTCACGGGGCGCGCTTCTTCACAAAACTGGACCTGAGGAGTGTGTATAATCTGGTACGTATCCGGGGAGGAGATGAGTGGAAAACTGCATTTAGTACTACATCCGGTCATTATGAGTACCGCGTCATGCCATATGGGTTGAAGAATGCTCCAGCCGTCTTCCAATCCTTTGTAGATGAGATTCTCCGAGACCTGCTCGGGCAGGGAGTGGTAGTGTACATCGATGACATCTTGATCTATTCTGCCACATGCGCGGCGCGGCGCATGTGTCTCTGGTGCGTAAGGTACTTGGGCGACTGCTGTAGCATGACCTGTATTGCAAGGCGGAGAAATGTGAGTTTTTCAAACAGGCCATTTCCTTCCTGGGTTATTGTATTTCCACCTCCGGGGTGGTGATGGAGGATGACCGCGTTACAGCCGTGTGTAATTGGCCGACTCCGACCACGGTGAAAGAAGTGCAGTGGTTTTTAGGGTTTGCCAATTACTACCGGAGGTTTATCCAGGGTTTTGGTCAGGTGGATGCTCCCATCACCTCACTGCAGAAGGGAGGACCGGTGCGCTTGCGTTGGTCAGCAGAGGCGGACAGAGCTTTCAGTCGTTTGAAGGAGCTGTTCACCAATGCGCCCGTGTTAGCGCATCCGGACCCCCGGGAGTTTTAGCTGTTCAGTCAGTGGGTGTGTGGACATTGGCTTGAGGGGGCGAAACACCCTTTTCTCATCTGGACTGACCATCGGGGGGCATCGGGACTAAATCCACGCCGTGGGCCATGTCCCAGCGCTTTACCATCTCATACCGGCGGCTGCCAGCTGTCCTGCCTCTATGATACCGAGGAGCGGTCCGTTGAGCCAACTCCCATCATTCCACTTTCATATCTCGTGGCACCGGAAGTATGGGAGGTGGAGAGATAGAGAGGGCCTCACGGTTAGAGCCGGCCCCCCCTAACTGTCCAGCGGGGGCTCAGTACGTGCCAAGGGGGGTCTGGGATAAGCTAATCCGTTGGGCTCATACTCTCCCCTCCTTGGGTCATCCTGGCATCGAGAGGACAGTGCGGAGTCTTAGAGGGAGATACTGGTGGCCCACGCTGGCTAAGGATGTGAGATTTTATGTCTCCTCCTGCTTAGTGTGCGCTCAGGGCAAGGCTCCTCGGCACTTGCCTAGAGGGAAGTTACAGCCCCTCCCCGTTCCACAACGGCCGTGGACACACTTATCAGTGGACTTTCTTACCGACCTTCCCCCGTCCCAGGGAAGCACTACAATCCTGGTCGTTGTGGATCGGTTTTCCAAGTCCTGTCGTCTCATCCCGTTGCCCGGTATCCCTACGGCCCTGCAGACTGTGGAGGCCTTGTTTACCCATGTCTTCCGGCACTATGGGGTGCCTGAGGACATTGTTTCTGATCGGGGTCCCCAATTCACGTCTGGAGGGCGTTTATGGAGAGACTGGGGGTCTCGGTCAGCTTAACCTCAGGTTTTCACCCCGAGAGTAATGAGCAGGTGGAGCGCGTAAACCAGGATGTGGGCAGGTTTCTGCGGTCATATTGCCGGGACCGGCCTGGTGAGTGGGCAAGGTATGTTCCCTACGCCACTCCTCAACTAACTTGTCCCCTTTTGAGTGTGTGTTAGGTTAACAGCCGGTCCTGGCCCCATGGCATCAGAGCCAGACCGAGGCTCCTGCGGTTGAGGAATGGGTACAGCGCTCCAAGGACACCTGGAATGCCATCCAGGAATCGCTAAGGTTAGCGGGAGAACGGCAGAAGAGGAGCGCTGACGAGCACCGCAGTGAGGCCCCTCTGTTTGCACCAGGGGACAGGGTCTGGCTCTCTTCCCGAAACCAGCCCCTTCGCCTGCCCTGTCGGAAGCTGGGTCCGCAATGTGTGGGGCCATTCAAAGTCCTGAGGAGAATAAACGAGGTGTGTTACAGGTTACAACTTCCTAGGTATTACCGTATTAACCCCTCGTTTCATGTGTCTCTCCTCAGGCCGGTGGTGGCTGGTCCCCTGAAAGAAGGTGAGGTGCCTGAGGTCCCTCCGCCCCCTCTGGACATCGAGGGGTCCCCGGCGTACACAATACGTGGCATTCTGGACTCGAGACACCGGGTGAGGGGCCTACAGTACCTCGTGGACTGGGAGGGGTACGGTCCGGAGGAGAGATGCTGGGTTCCGGTGGGGGACATTTTGGACCCTTCTCTCCTGAGAGATTTCCACTGCCTCCACCCGGATCGCCCGGCGCCTCGTCCTCCGGGTCGTCCTCGAGGCCGGTGGCGGCGCGCTGCGGGAGCCGCACGTCAGGGAGGGGGTACTGTCACGACTTCCGCCAAAGTTGGCTCCCCTGCCTGTTCGGGTGGTGCTCGGAGGTCGTCGTCCCCGTCCTACTAGCTGCTACCGATCCCTTTTTCGTTTGTCTGTTGGTTTTGTCTTATTAGTTTCACCTGTATGTATTTTGGTTGAATTAGCTTCCCTATATGTAGTAGTTTGACCCGCCCTTGTTTTGTGCGGGATTGTCTTTTGTTATGTGTGTACATATTAGGTCATAGTGTATTTTATTTTCTATACTGGACACCCTGTGGTTTTGGGTTGTCTGGTATAGTGTCCTGCGCCCTGTATTGTATTGGGCTTATCAGTTTGGTGTGCAATAGTAAAGCACTTTACTCCGTTACTCTCTCTCTCTGCGTCTGATTCCTGCACACACACCTAGTCCCGCGTGACAGTAATAGTCCCACACTGGTGCTCTGCTTTTCTCCGCTATCTGTAAAACACACACACAGCTCTGAAGTGACAATGATACTGAAGAGTCTGCTTGGGAGACAAATACTCTCAACTGTTTGAATAAAAATAGAGTTTAAGTTACCTGTGATGAATGTTGAAAACAAAAACTGTAATTTCTATATGCAGGAAATCCTATTTTAATAATGGACATGGTAAGAATTGACTACCAAAGTGCGAGTCATAATTCCCATGACACCTAGCAAAATCTGAAAAGCGGTTCCTTCATTCATTTATTCCATAGGATATTTTTAGATTCACTTAAAATAAGGTCTGTGTTTTGTGTAGGCTTACACCACCTTGCCAATTTTATAACTGTGTAGATATCCATAGGACAAGGTAACTCTGATCAATATTGGCTAAATATAAGCGAAGATTATTTTTTCTGTAGTGTGGATTTATGAAAATATTTTGACAAACGTTACCTTATCCTAGTGAGATTTACACGGGTATCAAAACGCAGAGGCGGTTTAAGCACAAATCACAGACCTTATTTGAAGTAGATCAAGTCATTCTCTATGGAAGACATGAACGGTAAAATAACGAAGGAACCCCTTTCAAGTTCAGCCGCAAGTTATTACAGGAATTATAACGCGTCAACTCTTTCTCTCTAAACCATATACCTTTGACTATTACGAATCTGCTGCTGCCTACCACCCCTCAGTCAGACTGCTCTATCAAATATCAAATCATAGACTTAACTATAATAAACACACAGAAATATGAGCCTTAAGGTCAAATCCGGAAACTATCACCTCGAAAACAAAACAGCCCAAACTGTTGCATATACCCTGACTCTGCGTTGCAATGAACGCAAGAGAAGTGACACAATTTCACCTGGTTAATATTGCCTGCTAACCTCGATTTCTTTTAGCTAAATATGCAGGTTTAAAAATATATACTTGTGCATTGATTTTAAGAAAGGCATTGATGTTTAAGTGCACATTGGAGCAACGACAGTCGTTGATTGTTATTATAAGATACGTTTAATGCTATCTAGCAACTAACCTTGGCTTACTGCATTCGCGTAACACGCTCCTCGTGAGGCAGGTGGTTAGAGCGTTGGACTAGTTAACTGTACGGTTGAAAGATTGGTTCCCCCGAGCTGACAAGGTAAAAATCTGTAGTTCTGCCTCATTCCTAGGCCGTCATTGAAAATAAGAATGTGTTCTTAACTGACTTGCCTAGTTAAATAAAGATTAAATAAAGGTGTAAAACTTTTTTTTAAATGTAGATTTAAAGAAATCGGCGCCCAAAAACAGACTTCCGATTGTTATGAAAACTTGATATCGGCCATTCCGATTAATCGGTCGACCTCTAGTGTGTATGTGTGTGTGTGATTTTCATTGAAGCATGTGTGCAAGAGTGTATGTTTGCTGGGGTGACTAGACTCTCTTCAGGCCAAGGTTTCATTGATGCATAAAACAACATGCAGAAGAAGCATGTAGCATAGAGGAGAAAAAAAGGCAACAGCTCCAGCTCCCTCTCCATCTCCTTCTCACCCTTACTCACACATGCAACCCCAATGAACCATGCCCATGTGTTTGGGAGCATTTGAGTCTTGGATTTCACTTGGCCACGGACATTAGCTGTCAGTCAATCAAGAAAGAGGTTCAACTACCTCCCACACAAATCTTGCAGTTTTAAAGCTGCAAATCTACATATTTTGCCATGGGCGGAGAGAAGATTTTGCAATTTTACAACTAATTTCATGAAATTCTACTCATTTGGCCGTGGGGCAGAGAGTAAAATGTGCAGTTTTACAGCAAATTTCAAGCCAGCAATTTTAAACTTAAAGGTGGAGTGAGGACTAAGTGTTCCAGAACCATCTAGAGTGCAGAGCTGTCCACAAAGACAGCAGTCATAACAACAACACAATGACAAAAATATGTTTTCTTTTTTATACTCCGAGAGAGGAGAGAGGAGGAAGTAATGACCACGGGCTGTTTCTTTCTTTCTTTCGCTGTGCGTGTTTTGACTTGATCCAGTCTCCCGGTCATATGTTTTTGGAGATTCATTATTTATTTGGAGCTCTTTAAAATGCTCAACAAAGCCAAACATCCCGGCTCTCAAAAGGTAAAAGCCTGCAGAAATATAATTCTATCGTTATCAATTCTCAACAATGGTCACCAGATTAAAAACAAATCCCAGACAGTGTGTATTATATGAAGGTTAGCTAACTATGCCACGAGCTCACAATACAGGTAAATGCTGTCAGACTTTCTTCCCAATAGACCTGAAATGCGAGAATATTTAGCCTGTCAAATGCACTGCAATGGATTATATGCTGTCATTTCGCTTAATACAAAGGGAGGCCTTTCAGAGAAGCAAACAGTAATTGCATCAATAGGCCAAATGTATGATATTAATACAGCTCTCTCTGTGTAATTCTCTTTCTCTTGCTCTACCCCTCTTTCTTTATTTCTCTCTTTCTTTCTCTCCTATTTCTCTCTCCTGTCTCTCGCTCCCTCCTCGCCCTCTCTCCCTCGCTCTCTCTCTCTCTCTCTCTCTCCCTCGCTCTCTCTCTCTTGTCCCCTCTAGCCATCCCCCCCATCTCTCTTTCCCTCTCAGGATCACAGGGAGAAGTTCACTCATAATGTCATATTTGATATTGACGGATCCTGATTTTTTGCTAAGTGGGGATTTGTTGTATTGAGCCCTTTGTCATCTAATTAAGTTAGGCCTGGCATTTTCAACCAAATTGACACGAATCAGGGTGAAAATGTCAACCAAAACTGTCAGAAGCGTCATTAGATGACAATTAAGCCTGAGAAACAAAAAACGGAAATGTAAATAAGCTATCACACCTTGACCAAACCGGCCCCGCGTGTGCATCTGCGGGTGCATCATAGTGTGCATCTGCGGGTGCATCAGCGTGTGCATCTGCGTGTGCCATCGTGTGCATGTTGATTTTGTCGATCCCCACCAGACACGATCAAAACCAACTGTGAACAAAATATATTAATTTGGTTACAGGTCAAAACACACAATAATTATTCATGGATATTTATCTAGCTTACTGTTGCTAGGTATTTTGTCCTGGGAGATAAACATTTTGAACTCATTTTGAGTCAAACAAAATCACGTGTTTCTACTCCGACAATTAGTCCACAGATAAAAGGGGAAACATTTTTTGTTATTTTTCTTAATTAATCCTCGTTCATCTTTCAATTACCCACGTGGGTAAGTATGCTCAGGTTAACATATCGGAGGTTAACATTCACAATGCTGCGGGCCAGACGGAATACCAGGGCACGTACTCAGAGCATGTGTTGTCCAGCTGGAAAGTCGCTCACTGATATTTTCAACCTATCCCCGTCCCGGTCTGTCATAACAACTTGGTTCGAGCTTACCACCATAGTCTCCATGACCAAGAACACCAAGGTAACCTGCCTAAATGACTATCGCCCCATAGCACTCACATCTATAGACATGAAATGTTTTGAAAGTCTGGTCATGGCTCACATCAACACCATCCTCCCAGACACCCTTGGACCCACTCCAATGTGTAGACCACCCCAACAGATCCCCAGGTAAGGTAATCTCTTTTTCACTCCACACTGACCTCACCCACCTGTAAATAAGGAATATATATGTAAGAAAATGTTTCATTGACTACAGCTCAGCATTCAACACCATAGTCCAAGCTCATAACCAAGCTCTGGACCCTGGGACTGAACACCTCCCTCTGCAACTGGATCCTGGACTTCCTGGTGTGCCGCCCCCAGGTGGTGAGGGTAAGCAACAACACATCTGCCACGCTGACCATCAACAGGGAGGCTCCTAAAGGGTGTGTGCTTAGTTCCCTCCTGTACTCCCTGTTCACCCACTACTGCGTGGCCACGCATGACTCCGACACCATCATTAAGTTTGCTGACGACACAATGGTAGTAGGAATGATCCCCAACGACGATGTGGCAGACTAATGGGAGGAGGTCAGAGACCTGGCAGTGTGGTTCCAGGACATCAACCTCTCCCTCAATGTCAGCAAGACAAAGGAGCTGATCGCGGACTACAGGAAACGGAGAGGGCAAGCATGCTCCCATCCACATTGATGGGGCTGTAATGTAGCAGGTCAACAGCTTCATCTTCCTCGGTGTCCACATCACTAAGGGATTAGCATGGTCCTCATACACCAACACAGTTGTAAACAGGGCACGACAGTGCCTCTTTCCCGTCAAGAGGCTGAAAAGATTTGGCAATCAGATCCTCAAAGTTCTTCAGCTGCTCCATTCATAGTATGTTGATTGGCTGCATCACAAATTGGTATGGCAACTGCAAGGCACACGACTGCAAATCACTGCAGATGGCGGGGAGTAGGGACCAGTACATCAACGTAGCTCCCTGCCATCCAGGACCTATATTCCAGGCGGTGTCAGAGGAAGGTCCCAAAAATGTTCTATGAATCCAGCCACCAAAGCCATAGTTCTACCTACTACTGCACGGAAAGCGGTAGCAGGGAGAACCAAAAGGAACAACTTTTAACCCCAAGCCATAAGACTGCTAAACAAGACTGCTAAATAGTTAATCAAATGGCTACCCATACTACCAGCATTGACCCTCTCTTGCACTGACTCTATGCACACACACACTAGACTCTACCCACACACTGACACGTACTCAGGGTTTTTTCTCAATCAAAAAGGGGCTTAAGTGGTGGGTGTACCAGGGTGTGTGGCAATGAGCGCGGTCCGTCCATTCCATTCCATGAATTTGAGAGAAAGTATTAAATGCCCACCTTTTGGCAGTGTATATAAACATTTTTGTAATTTGTTTTTAAAAATTCATGGAGATACGCTTTTTCAGTTTTGGAGCAAATTTCCTGCAATTCTTGACATATTCTGTCATGGAGTTGAGAGAATATTTAACCTTTTACTACAGTGAGCTAAATCATGGTCACACAGTGTTTCTTGGTAGTCTTAAACAAATCTACTTCGAAACAAAGGTATACACTTCACACACATGGTGATGGCCTGAAAAAAATAAGACACCTGCACCATGTCAGATATAGAGTTGAAATTTACATAAAAAAATATGTTTGCATCCCAATAATACACTTTATATACATGAAAGGAGACAGAAAAATAACAAAATGTTTGACATAGAAACACCAGATTTTCGGAGGGTTAATTTATTATGAAATTATAAAAAATATTATTAACATTCCACCCATGAGGCCACTAGAGGGTGTTTTGGTCATTTGACAGCAGTAAATAGAGCTAATTTTCTGCAATTCTATGCATTGCCATGACCAATACTGTGTTCGTTTGCACAAACACAATCACAAAATCAATATTGCTGAATTAATTGTTTTGGGAATTTTCTATTCTCCCTGATTGTCTAGCATTTATTTTGGTGATTGTTAGTTCTAAAAGAAATATATAGGTTTATAGATTTTTGCAGTTGGTTCCAGTAATTGGACGCAGAGAACTGGAAGGAGAGGCGGCCAAAGGATGAATTGGTTTTGGGGGTGACCAGTGAGATATACCTGCTGTAGCACGTGCTACGGGTGGTTGCTGCTATGGTGACCAGTGAGCTGAGACCAGTGAGTGAGCAGAGCTTTACCTAGCAGAGACTTGTAGATGACCTGGAGCCAGTGGGTTTGGCGAGTATGAAACGCGGGCCATCCAACGAGATCATACAGGTCACAGTGGTGGGTAGTATATTTAAGTTGCTTTGGTGACAAAATGGATGGCACTGTGATAGACTGCATCCAATTTGTTGAGTAGAGTGTTGGAGGCTATTTTGTCAATGACATCGCCGAAGTCAAGAATCGGTAGGATGGTCAGTTTTACGAGGATATGTTTGGCAGCATGAGTGAAGGATGCTTTGTTGCAAAATAGGATGCCAAATTCTAGATTTAATTTTGGATTGGAGATGTTTAATGTGAGTCTGGAAGGAGAGTTTACAGTCTAACCAGACACCTAGGTATTTGTAGTTGTCCACATGTTCTAAGTCAGAACCGTCCAGTGTAGTGATGCTGGACGGGCAGGCAGGTGCGGGCAGCGACCGGTTGAAGAGCATACATTTAGTTTTACTTGCAGTTGGAGGCCACGGAAGGAGGTATACAGAATGGTGTCGTCTGCGTAGAGGTGGATCAACGAATCACCAGCAGCGAGAGCGACATCATTGATGTATACAAAGAGAGTCGGCCCGAGAATTGAACTCTGTGGCACCCCCATAGAGACTGCCAGAGATCCGGACAACAGGCCCTCCGATTTGACATACTGAACTCCTTCAGAGAAGTAGTTGGTGAAACAACCGAGGCAATCATTTGATAAACCAAGGCTGTTGTGTCTGCCAATAAGAATGTTGTGATTGACAGAGTCGAAAGACTTAGCCATGTCGATGAATGTGGCTGCACAGTAATGTCTCTTATCGATGGCGGTTATGATTTCGTTTAGGACCTTGAGCGTGGCTGAGGTGCACCCATGACTAGCTTTGAAACCAGATTGCATAGCGCAGAAGGTACGGTGAGATTCGAAATGGTTGGTAATCTGTTTGTTAACTAAATATGCTTAGGCAGTCCGTCCAAGGATTTCAGAGGCAGAAAATGTCCTGATACTTACACTGACACCCCAACACACACACACACCCCAACACACACACACACACACTCACACACTCACACAGACTTTCACACTCACCACATACGCTGCTGCTGCTGTCTATTATCTATCCTGTTGCCTAGTCACTTTACCCCTACTATATGTGTACAGTATATAGCTACCTCAATTACATCGTACCCCTGCACAGTGACTCGGTACTAGTACTCCCTGTATATAGCCATGTTATTTTTACTTGTTATTGTTGTTCATTATTCACTGTGTATTTATTCCTCATCATTATTTCTATTTTTAATTTTAATTTGTATCTTTAATACAGCATTGCTTGAAAAGGACCCGTGAGTAAGCATTTCACATGTTGCTTATGAAGCATGTGATGAATACAATTTTCTTTTATTTTCAAATAGAACCAAGTTCTATTTTAGAGCTTGGCTCTGCAGATGCCCATTGATGCGCGAGAGGCAGGATGAAATTATTGATAACATGATTGTGTATATTTATTTAGCAACGCTCACACACACAATGTGGCCAGTCTAGTCAGGGTGTTAGTAGGGAATTGATTTATCCACTATTCTACAAACCTTCTCCATCTTCCTAATGAAATCCATTTTGAGTCTAACTTCGTTGTTTCCACGAGAGACACCCAGTTGATTGACATTTCATTGATGATGTTTATACTTAAACTTTTCGTCTCCAAAATCACCCAGACGTTTACAGTCTGTTTTATGAAGCCTATAAATTATGTGTCATTATCTGCATCCCAAATGACAACTTATTTCCTATGTTATGTACTACAGGGAATATGATGCCATTTGGGACACACTTATTGACAAGCTCTTCCCATGGTTAATGATCAGGGATGTGATCTATTATGAGAGATTGTCAATGGATGACTTGCCTTTAGACTACACTGTGCCCTTTTCATTGCCTGTCTGTCTCTACACTACAGAGTACTGTATGTTGGGAGCTGTCTTCAAATAGCAAATAACACAAACACAGAAAAAGGAAAACCTTCACACTATTGTGCTAACCCCAAACAAACTGCTGGCATATTTTCTGTTCACACATTTTCATGTTCAGCAATTATGGTACAGGCCAGCTCAGTACAGCTTGGTTTTGCTCGACTCTTTTCGACTTAGTAGTGTGAAAAGCCATTAACTGTAGGCGGTATCCCAAATGGCACCCTATTCCCTACATAGTGCACTACTTTTGACCAGAGCCCTATTTGCCCTAAATAGGGAATAGGGTGCCATTTGGGATGCAGGCAGAGACACACTGTCCACATAGAGAGACACTGTCCATACACTGTTCTCTTCAATCATGTAGAGTGTCCCGTCGACCTTTCCAACACCTGCTAAATGGGATCTTCCATTGTCCTAATCACACTAAACTGCTAGTAATCGCTGCATTAAGTGAAGGCTACTTAACAAGCTGAGGTAAGCCTTTCAGTAGGCTAGCTTTCCGTATATTTGTCTCTGTCCAGAGAGAGAGAGAGGGAGATGCGCCAATTCTCTACTCTTTTTCCTGACGTGTGCAATCTGCCCAATCCCTCTCTCCCAACACCCTACTTCTCTCCCCTACCTCCTTACTCAATCCCTCTCTCCCCTACATCCCTTTCTTCTCTCCTCCCCCCAGCCCTAAGGCCACCCATTTCTCTGGACAGGCCAGTGGTAGAGAGGAAGTTTGCATGTTTGATGTTTAATCTACATATGAAGAACAAGAACCTATGGACTGTTCTACATGGAACCACTTTATAGTTATACCTGGAGCCAAAAATGCCTCTCCTTTTGGAATCCTTTTTTCTAAGAGTGTACTCTATCACCATCACCACTGAATAGTGTATGGGCCTGCATATAGAACACAGAGGGGAAAGAGAGTCAGACAAACAGACTGACAGGGAGGAGGGGTAGACAGGGGAAACTAAAAGAGAGAAAAAAAGGTACAGACAGAGATAGAGAGAGCGGGTGCAAAATGATATATAAGGAGGAATGGTATAAAGGGAGAGAACTGCATTCATGTTGTTGTTATAAGCCCTGTTTCTGACCTCCTATGTCAGAGGCTATAGAACAGACATGTAGGATGCTGTGTAGGTGCTGCAGTGGTGATGCTAGCTAGCCCCACAGCACCAGAATGTAGAGGTGGGGTTGTGGTGATGCTAGCTAGTCCCACAGCAACAGAATGTACAGGTGGGGTTGTGGTGATGCCAGCTAGCCCCACAGCAACAGAATGTACAGGTGGGGTTGTGGTGATGCTAGCTAGCCCCACAGCAACAGGATATACAGGTGGGGTTGTGGTGATGCTAGCTAGCCCCACAGCAACAGAATATACAGGTGGGGTTGTGGTGATGCTAGCTATTTCCACAGCGGCAGACCAACAGATAATGGTGGTTATTTCACAAAGGTCACGTCAGCCAGTACCTGTGATAACACTAAGCACACAGAGGACAGGCTTTCTCTCACACCCTGGCTCCAAGCTTATCTGGCCTATTTCCTCATGCCTAGGGGGACTCTACCCTGATATTTACACACATACACACACACACACGGCTGTCATAAGGGATAAGCTGATAACCTTCGTCTGACCTCCCATTCCATTTTTTTAATCTTGTCTTAAAATTCGATTCACTATCTTTCCTCCTCTGTCTGTTTCTCATTCTGTATTTCTCATTATTTCTCTACTACCAAGTTTATTTTCCTCCCCCGTCTACTTGTCTACCCACCAGGCAAGTCAGAGTGTGAAAGAACAAGAATAGGTAGGAATGATGCAAAACACCTCTAGGCCTCTGTGCTAGACATGGCTATCATTCTGTGTATACAGGACTGCTGCAAGGTGCAATACAAGTTACACCATCACCCAAACAAACACTAATCATATGAGGTTATGGGTGTATAGAAGGTAAACATATTTAGGATGAAAATAAACTATACATTGGGTCAGTACAATTGTGAACAACCACTTTGTCTAAGAATTTAGACTGAAATATTTACCTTTCATCCCTCCCACATCCACAGACAGACATCAGAATACATCTAGGATTGTATTTTCTTTCTTCAAAACCATAAACTATCGAGGTATACATCATTGATGAGAATGCGAGGCAGATAGAGGCATTGAAAAGCACACTGAGCATGGTCCAAATGCACTCTGGCCACCAAATGAAGGGCTACAAACTACACACAATCATACATTCAATCTCAAACTTTTACATTTCAGTTCTTATAAGAATTTAATATTTTAGAGCGATTGCAGTACTTTTATAAAAGCACAATTTGACAATGCAGCCCGATGCAGCACTCTGATAGATCTGCTCTCATCCATTATTAAGATTGCCTTCATTTTTAGTCTCCTCCTTTTAGCAAATAAAATAATAATAATAGAATATATTACACTATTACCTAAACCATTCCAATGGAATAAAGCATATTTATTTCCTGAAAAAGGTAGATGGACTGCTCTATAGGTTACTCTGTTTGAGTGAGCGTGGGGGAGTCCACATGTGCAGTGCTTTCAGAAAGTATTTATACATCTTGGCTCATTCCAAATGTTGTAGCATTACAGCCTGAACTTACATAAGTATTCACACCCATGCATCAATGTTAAAGTCACCTTTGGCAGTGATTACAACTGTCAATCATTCTGGGTAAGTCTCTAAGAGCTTTGCACACAGGGATTGTACAATATTTGCAAATTATTCTTTTTCAAATTCTTCAAGCTCTGTCAAGTTGTTTGCTGATCATTGTTAGACAGTAATTTTCAAGTCAATTTAAGTCAATATTATAACTAGGCCAATCAGTAACATTCAATGTCGTCTAGGTAAGCAACTCCAGTGTATATTTGGCCTTGAGTTTTAGATTATTGTCCTGTTGAAAGGTGAATTTCACTCCCAGTGTTGGAAAGCAGACAACGTTTTCATTTTTTTTCTCTTAAAAAAACTCCCTAGACCTTGTCGATGACAAGCATACCCATAACATGATGCAGCCACCACCATGCTTGAAAATATGAAGAGTGGTACTCAGTGATGTGTTACGTTGGATTTGCCACAAACATAACAGTTTGCATTCAGGACATGAAGTTAATTTATTTGCCACATTTCTTGAAATTTTACCTTAGTGCCTTGATGCATGTTTTGGAATATTTTTTCTATACAGGCTTTCCTCTTTTCACTCTGTCATTTAGGTTAGTATTGTGGAGTAACTACAATGTTGTTGATCCATCCTCAGATTTCTTTTTTCACAGCCATTAAACTCTAACTATTTTAATGCCACCATTGGCCTCGTGGTGAAATCCTTCCTCTCCAGCAACTTGAGTTAGGAAGGAGGCCAATATCTTTGTAGTGACTGGGTGTATTGATACACCACTCAAAGTATAATTAATAACTTCACCATGCTCAAAGGAATATTAAACGTCTGTTTTTATTTTATTTTTACCCATCTACCAATAGTTGCCCTTCTTTGCAAGGCATTGGAAACCTCCCTGGTCTTTGTGGTTGAATCTGTGTTTGAAATTCACTGCTCGACTGAGGGACATAATTTTATGTACAGGGTAAAGGGATGAGGTAATCATTAAAAAAATCATGTTAAGAACTATTGCTATTGCTAAGCCTTATTGCTATTGTAAACTGGTTACAAACATAATTAGAACAATAAAAACACACATTTTTTCATACCCGTGGTATACGGTCTCATATACCACAGCTTTCAGCCAATCATCATTAAGGGCTCGAACCACCCAGTTTATAATACTTATTAACTCAAGACACTTCAGCTTTTCATTTTCCATTAATTTCTAAACATTTATAAAAACAAATTATACTTTGATATTATGGGGTATTGTGTTGTTAGATTCTGGATGAAACTTGGGACATTGTTATACTCTGAAGCATAGTATATAAAGGAGTGAAAAAGACTGGCTTTTACATCACGAGTTAATGGATATCTGTAGGAGACAGATGACTGTGGAATGTGTTAGGGGAGACGTGTGGAGATCTTTGGATTAGGCCTCAAGGGGGTTGAGGTCAGGTCAGTTTCCCTTAAGGGAGAAACAAAGGATAATAAACCAATCATTTCGTCTTCCTGTCAGACCATAAAAGATGTTAGGATTGGAGAGAAGGAGGAGTGTCAAATTGGAGTACATATACTTGTGGTGGTGGAAACATGTGATGTCTGATTGCAGCTGTATCCCTTTGGGAAGAATTAAACCTGTTTAAGCTTCTCTAGTGTCCGTGAGTTATTTACTCAGGTTATTTTTTACAAACAGCTGGCGTTGATGGCAGGATTCACCATAATATTCTATCAAACCAAAGAATTCAGATCAGTGGAACAGGAGCCGACAGAAGAAATAAGGTAGGCATAGTTCCTATACCTGTTACCATTCATTTTGACATCTTGGGGAGATGAGAATCGTAGAGTGAATAATTATAGAATACGGACCTAGGAAGCCTGAGTTTATTCCAAAGGCCTGTTATGTTATTACCGGAAGTAGATTTATGGTATAGGGTATGTCCCGGAAGGTAAGCCCGCACAGGTTGGTACCTGGGGGTTCAATCCTGAGTGGGTTAGTTCCTGTGACTACTATAAGAACAGGATGAGGCCCAGAAGATAAGCCTGAGCAGTTTAGAATCTGCAAAACGTAAGTCATAGCTTACGTTTTAGCAAATCCTGAGCGAGGTCGGTTCCCTGCATAACCTACAGTTGAAGTCAGAAGTTTATATACACCTTAGCCAAATATATTTCAACTCAGTTTTTCACAATTCCTGATATTTATTTAATCTGAGTAAAAATTCCATGTCTTGGGTCAGTTAAGATCACCACTTTATTTTAAGAATGTGAAATGTCAGAATAATAGTAGAGAGAAATGTTAATTTCAGCTTTTATTTGTTTCATCACAATCCCAGTGGGTCAGAAGTTTAAATAGACTCAATTAGTATTTGGTAACATTGCCTTTAAATTCTTTAAATGTTATATAGGATTGAGGTCAGGGCTTTGTGATGGCCACTCCAATACCTTGGTTGTCCTTAAGCAATTTTGCCACAACTTTGGAAGTATGCTTGCGGTCATTGTCCATTTGGAAGACCCATTTGCGACCAAGCTTTAACTTCCTGACTGATGTCTTGAGATGTTGCTTCAATAAATCTACATAATGTTCCTGCCTCATGATGCCATCTATTTTGTGAAGTGCACTAGTCCCTCTTGCAGCAAAGCACCCCCACAACATGATGCTGCCATCCCACAACATGATGCTGCCACCCCCATGCTTCACGGTTGGGATGGTGTTCTTTGGCTTGCAAGCATCCCCATTTTTCTTCCAAACATAACAATGGTCATTATGGCCAAACAGTTCTATTTTGTTTCATCAGAACAGAGGACATTTCTCCAAAAAGTACAATCTTTCTCTCCATGTGCAGTTGCAAACCGTAGTCTGGCTTTTTTATGGCGGTTCTGGAGCAGCGGCTTTTTCCTTGCTGAGCAGCCTTTCAGGTTATGACAATATAGGACTCGCTTTACTGTGGATATAGATACTTTTGTACCTGTTTCCTCCAGCATCTTCAGAAGGTCCTTTGCTGTTGTTCTGGGAATGATTTGCACTTTTCGCACCAAAGTACGTTCATCTCTAGGAGACAGAACACTTCTCCTTCCTGAGCGGTATGACGGCTGCGTGGTCCCATGGTGTTTATACTTGCGTACTATTGTTTGTACAGATGAACGTGGTACCTTCAGGCGTTTGGAAATTGCTCCCAAGGATCAACCAGACTTGTGGAGGTCTACAATATTTTGGGCTGATTTTCCCATGATGTCAACCAAAGAGGCAGTGAGTTTGAAGGTAGGCCTTGAAATACATCCACAGGTAAACCCACAATTGACTCAAATTATGTCAATTAGCCTATCAGAAGCTTCTAAAGCCAAGTGCATTCTGATGAAGATCATCAAAGGTAAGTGAATATTTATAATGTTATTTTTGACTTCTGTTGACTGCATAATATGGCAGATATCTTTTTGGTTTGTTTGGTCTCTGAGCGCCGTACTCAGATTATTGCATGGTTTGCTTTTTACGTAAAGCTTTTTTTGAAATATGACACAGCGGTTGCATTAAGGAGAAGTGTATCTAAAGTTCCATGTATAACACTTGTATTTTCATCAACATTTATAATGAGTATTTCTGTAAATTGATGTGGCTCTCTGCAAAATCACCGGATGTTTTTGGAACTATGGCTGTTTTTCTGTGATTTGGCTCTGACCTAACATAATCGTTTGTGGTGCTTTTGCCTTAAAGCCTATTTGAAATCGGACACTGTGGTGGGATTAACAAGAAGTGTATCTTTAAAATTGTGTGAAATACTTGTATGTCTGAGGAATTTTAATTATGCGATTTCTGTTGTTTTGAATTTGGCGCCCTGCACTTTCACTGGCTGTTGTCATATCGATCCCGTTAGCGGGATCTCAGACTTAAGATGTTTTAAAGGCAGAGTCAACTTATTGTACGTCAACTTCTGACATCTCTGGAATTGTGATACAGTGAATTATAAGTGAAATAATCTGTCTGTTAACAATTGTTGGAAAAATGACTTGTGTCATGCACAAAGTAGATGTCCTAACCGACTTTCCAAAACTATTCACTATTCACTGTTCACAAAAAATTTGGAGTGGTTGAAAAACAAGTTTTAATGACTCCAACCTAAGTGTATGTGAACTTCTGACTTCAACTGTATAACGGGGTGAGAACACACACGCAGTGGCCATGACGCAGCGAGTTGTGTGAGTGTGTATGACTGTTTGGACAATATTAGTCTGTATCAGTAGCGATAAAGAGAGACTTTGGTTCAAGCCTATGGGGACAGATTATGTGAATCAATAAACAATAGTGTAAACCAGCACCAAAAGGGTACAAAAGTGTTCACATTAATAATAGGCTAGACTGTTATTACATAACGTCGTTGGGGGGTGAAGCCTAGTCAATAAAACTGAAATGGCTTCTAGAGGCCAGGATACTCCCGGGGAGGGAGGAGTAGAAAGGGAAAATGTTACCATAGTCTTAGAGGCACTAAAAAAGCATATAATCAAAACCAAGAATCAAATAAATGGTGGGAAAAATTTGCCAAATTGGAACACATTTTCTGGTAGATGGAATGTTTAAAACCAGCCAAGAGTGTATGGATGCAATCGTAATGTAGAACACTGAAATTAGAGAACGGTCCAAACCACAATACGCATGCATCCTAATCACAGCATTTTATCAGCAGTGTATAAAACTAGAAAAAGAGAAATAAAGATCTGCGAGGTAAAATGGAGCAGGCAGTAGACAAGAATGAGGCGACAAATAAAAAACTAGGAATATCCGAAGGGCATGCACATAGATTAGATGAACAGAAACCTAAATACCTAAATCAAGAGTTAGAGAAAGACCTTGAGGATAGGCAAAACCAAATGAAACAACTCAGTGTTACGCTTCAACAGTATCAGAATACGTGTGGAGGAGTATATGCAATTGCAACTCCTCCGCCATTCGCCCCATGGTGAAACAGGTCACAACTAGTGGGCCACCATTATACCCCTCTCTTAAAGAGGACAAAGAGCGATATGGGTTGTCAGAGGCAGGGTACAGGCACATTACGAGTCCAGACATAGTAGTCCCGGACTGGATAGTTGATCAGCACGATCCAGGTAATCATAGAGAGGTGCAACCAGTACGAACACATGTGACTCCCGTTACATATTATCCGGGACAAATAGTTTGACCCTATTTCATTTGGTGCGCAGCCCCAAGTATAGTTACAAATTCAGCATCACCATCAGCCACTGAGTGTGAATAAAATGTGTAGTATTATGAAGAGGCACCAGATCTAGTAGGGGAGGGACAGGAATTTATCAGATTCTTGAGGAGACGAGGTAGAATTTTTGGGATCCATGCTGGTGATTACGATCATATTGTACACTCACTTCTGTCAAGCCATGTTGCCAACACTCGCACAGGGACATGGAATGTATTGTTTCGACCAGATGCTAGTAAAATTAGTAACTGTACTCAGGGTACGAAAGGAGTATGCGATTATGTGGATTGGATGGATGATGCATTGCGTACTAACCTGACAATGGGGATAGATATGATCAAAATGTAGGAATTTGTACGTATCAAAACGGCTACTGCAAGGGTAGTAGATCAGCATTCTCACTGGGATGAAATAGTGCAAGCGGCGTTGAGAGTAGAATCGAATTCCACTTTTCTCTGCAGGACCAGTAACAATACCATGATCATTTTACATGGTGAAGAGGTTAAACCAAGGCCTCGTACCTTTTAAAGGGTTAATAAACTGTGTTATGATAAACTGAAAGGTCTCCTCTTCGGAGACCTCCATGTGTGTGTTAACACCTGTTTTGAGTGTTGTGCCCTTCAGACACTATCAGAAGGCAGAAACTGCCTACTCTCATACTCATCCTGTCTGGGCTCTACCTGGCTGTCTGAGGTTCTGAGAATACGACTGGTTTCCGGAGAACACAAGGCTGCCGCAGGCCTGATGAAAACAGCCACCTGTCAGAGGATGTTTAGACTTGTTCACCTTGTTATGACCCTATACTTGTGACGAAAGGTCAAGTTTCGGTCAAACGCACTTATGAGCTTTTAATTGCTGATAAGATGGTTGCTGCTTTCATCGGGTGGTTAGATTTATTAAAATGTTGTTGCCAGGGAAAGTCATGCAAGGGAAACTGGGGAGGCTATATAAGTCTTAGGCACTTTGCAGAACCTGGGGAGAGCTATCATATACTGTACTCTGTACCAACTTCTGTACTCTGTACCAACTTCTGCCGACAACTGTATTACTTAAGGAGAATTTTAATACCTAAACAAAGAGTCTGTGTTTCCTTTCTACTACCAATATATATAAGTTTGATAATTATATAGACCTGATCATCTGTTGAAGAAATTGAACAACAATGGATACGAGAATAGAACTGATTTTGGGGTTGGATAATCTTTGCGAGATGCCGGGAGAATGGATTCTGAAAGGTAACAAAATACAATTGGCAGTAAGAACGGCAACAGCCAAACAATTGTTGTTTCAGGACCATCCGCTATGTGCAAAATATGCATTCGATTGTGGTCTAATCAAAGGTTGCAAGCCTGTTGTGGTTGAGGGAGAACCGCCACCACCAATGAAGCAATACCCTATTAAACCGGAGGCTGAAAAATCGGTGGCGGAGGACCTTCCAATATTACTTGAACATTGCATAGTGATCTGCGGACCAGCTCGATGCAACAGCCCTTTATACCCAGTGAAAAAGGGACTAAAATGGCGTATTACTGTGGATTTTTGCGGCATAAACAAACATGCAGTGAAAATCACACCAGTGGTAGCAGATTTGGCAGATCTATTGGCATCTATCCCCTCAGACTCAGAATGGTGCAGTGTGTTAGACATGAAAAAAAGATTTTGGTCTGTGCCAGTGGCTGAGGAGTCACGACACTGGTACGGGTTCTGTCACCAGGGGGAGTAATATACGTGGGAAAGGGCACTGTTGGGATTTACGAATAGACCCACTTGGTATCATTCTGCATTGAAACAACTGTTAAAAGGTGTTGGTACAATCTGTGTTGGTACAATACGTGGATGATTTGTTAGTGAGGGAAAAAAGTATTTGATTCCCTGCTGATTTTGTACGTTTGCCCACTGACAAAGAACTGATCAGTCTATAATTTTAATGGTAGGTTTATTTGAACAGTGAGAGACAGAATAACAACAAAAATTTTATAAATTGATTTGCATTTTAATGAGGGAAATAAGTATTTGACCCCTCTGCAAAACATGACTTAGTACTTTGTGGCAAAACCCTTGTTGGCAATAACAGAGGTCAGACGTTTCTTGTAGTTGGCCACCAGGTTTGCGAACATCTCAGGAGGGATTTTGTCCTACTCCTCTTTGCAGATCTTCTTCAAGTCATTAATGTTCCAAGGCTGACGCTTGGCAACTCAAACCTTCAGCTCCCTCCACAGATTTTCTATGGGATTAAGGTCTGGAGACTGGCTAGGCCGCTCCAGGACCTTAACCTCTTGAGCTTATGGCTCAATACTGCCCCGTTGGAGGAAGTGCGTGCCCATAGTAAACTGAAAATATTTTTTTCCAAAATTGCTAATATATGCATATAATAATAATTATTGAATAGAAAACACTCTAAAGTTTCTAAAACCGTTTAAATTATGTCTGTATGTAAAGCAGAACTCTCAGGGCAGCCTTTCTCCCAAACTCTCTCTTGTCAAGAGAAAAGTTGGGTCAACTTTGACGTCATCGCCCCCACCCTTCCCAGGCAGCTACCGATCTGGGAACAGTATGTATTTGTTCAGCGCGATGTCTGCTTTCAATTGGCACGTTCATTGTTTGAATTTCGCACTCCCTCATCCTTTGGCGGGCGAAAATGCCCGGTTCACTCTCACATACATGCACTCTATTGCGCGCGGCCGATTTGGGGAACGTTCTTTTCCAATAGACACCAGTTGAAGCCGGTTCGTTTGTTCGCGATGATCATTGTTTTACATGATAAAAACATCATTTTGCTCGATTCTGCACTTAGTTTGACCAGTTTAGTCAACATATAATATGTAATTTTGAAGTTTGATTGCGCAAGAGTGCGGGACCAGAAGGAGCAGAAGTTATTTTGGGTGCATTTCAGCTGAAGCTGTTAGCATATGCTAATACAAAGACGCACAACTTGAAACCAAACGATGTATTGGGTAAGTATGACTCCTTCTACGTCTTCTGATCGAAGAACATCAAAGGTAAGGGAATATTTATGTGGTTATTTTGGGTTTCTGTGGACTCCAAACGTAGAGGAGACACTGCTAATATCTGAGCGCCGACTCATAGCATAGACTAGTGAACGAATTCTGTAACGTTAAAAATAAATGTAACACAGCGGTTGTATTAAGAAGAAGTGTATCTTTGTAACTATATGTAGGACATGTATATTTAGTCATGTTTATTGCTTGTTATCTGACGTTATCTGTCCGAGCTATCATAATTTCTCCGGACATTTTGAGTAGCATTTTTTGAAATGTCGTCATTGTAAACAGAGATTTATGGATATTAATGGCATATTATTGAAAAAAAAAAAATGTACTGTGTAACATGTAATATTACTGTCATCTGATGAAGATTTTCAAAAGGTTAGTGAATTATTTATTTTTTAATCCTACTTTTAAATTTTATATTTTCTGGGACAAAATGGCCGCTGCTTGCATTTTGTTTCGGTGGTGGTCTAATATAAATGTGTGCTATGTTTTCGCCGTAAAACATTTTAGAAATCTGACTTGCTGGGTAGATGAACAAGGTGTTTATCTTTCATTTGAGCTATTGGACTTGTGTAGGTGTGGAGGTTAAATATGTCTAAGAATATTTTTTCACATTTTGCGTTATGCTAATGAGCTTGAGCCGTAGTCACGATCCCGGATCCGGGATGGGTAGCATCAAGAGGTTTAATGAGCTTCTTCTTGAGCCACTCCTTTGTTGCCTTGGCCGTGTGTTTTGGGTCATTGTCATGCTGGAATACCCATCCACGACCCATTTTCAATGCCCTGGCTGAGGGAAGGAGGTTCTCACCCAAGATTTGATGGTACATGGCCCCGTCCATCGTCCCTTTGATGCGGTGAAGTTGTCCTGTCCCCTTAGCAGAAAAACACCCCCAAAGCATAATGTTTCCACCTCCATGTTTGACGGTGTGGATGGTGTTCTTGGGGTCATAGGCAGCATTCCTCCTCCTCCAAACACGGCGAGTTGAGTTGATGCCAAAGAGCTCCATTTTGGTCTCATCTGACCACAACACTTTCACCCACTTGTCCTCTGCCAATGAACATCTGAATGATTCAAACTTCAGATGGGCATGTATATGTGCTTTCTTGAGCAGGTGGACCTTGCGGGCGCTGGAGGATTTCAGTCCTTCACGGTGTAGTGTGTTACCAATTGTTTTCTTGGTGACTATGGTCCCAGCTGCCTTGAGATCATTGACAAGATCCTCCCGTGTAGTTCTGGGCTGATTCCTCACCGTTCTCATGATCATTGCAACTCCACGAGGTGAGATCATGCATGGAGCCCCAGGCTGAGGGAGATTGACAGTTATTTTGTGTTTCTTCCATTTGCGTATAATCACACCAACTATTGTCACCTTCTCACCAAGCTGCTTGGTGATGGTCTTGTAGCCCATTCCAGCCTTGTGTAGGTCTACAATCTTGTCCCTGACATCATTGGAGAGCTCTTTGGTAATGGTCATGGTGGAGAGTTTGGAATCTGATTGTTTGCTTCTGTGGACAGGTGTCTTTTTTATACAGGTACCTGAGATTAGGAGCACTCCCTTTAAGAGTGTGCTCCTAATCTCAGCTCGTTACCCGTATAAAAGACACCTGGGAGACAAATCTTTCTGATTGAGAGGGGGTCAAATACATATTTCCCTCATTAAAATGCAAAACAAAATCATAACATTTTTGACATGAGTTTTTCTGGAATTCTTTGTTAGTCTGTCTCTCACTGTTCAAATAAACCTACCATTAAAATTATAGACTGATGATTTCTTTGTCAGTGGGCAAACGTACAACCCATATCGCTCTCATAGAACAGAGGCCATAAATCTCTGAGTTTGTAAACCTCATGGTGAATGTTTTGTTTTCATTGTTAATTTATAAGTAATTTCTACATTTATGTAAATTGAACATTAGGAAGCTATTGTTCCAGACGGGGGACTGTTAGAGTCTGGGTGAAACTTGGGACATTGTTACACTCAGAAGCATAGTATATAAAGTAGTGAAAGAGACTGGTTTTTACATCAGAAGTTAATGGTTATCTGTAGGAGACAGATGGCTGTGGAATGTGTTAGGGGAGACGGGTGGAGATCTTTGGATTAGGCCTCAAGGGGGTTGAGGTCAGGTCAGTTTCCCTTAAGGGAGAAACAATGGTTTATTATCCTATAATTTCGTCTTCCTGTCAGACCATAAAAGATGATAGGATTGGAGAGAAGGAGTGTCAAATTGAAGTATATATACTTGTGGTGGTGGAAACATGTGATGTCTGATTGCAGCTGTATCGACCCTTTGGGAAGAATTAAACCTGTTTAAGTTTCTCTAGTGTCCGTGAGTTATTTACTCTAAAAATAAGAACCTAACAGTAGTGTAGACCAGCGACAGAACATCTAATTGTAATACATGTAAAATGCAGGCTGTAACACAACAACATGTGGAAAAAGTCAGGGAAGGGGTTTGGATACTTTCTGAAGGCACTGTATGTGTGTGATTGCATGAATGTTGTTTGAATGTTTTAATCCCATGTGTTTCTGAATGTTGGTAAGAAGCTGGACGAAAGTAACGCAGGACGGAAGTAACTCGCCAATTTTCTCGCCCAATAACACAGAAGCTAGACTGACTTAATAACAACACGTGCCTAATGTGGAAGACGCCATACCTGCAAAAAATCAGCACAATCCAACAACATTTATGCAAGTTATCAACAAAAGTTGTTTTTTAGTTGTAGAGATGTTTATTTTAAGGTTCCAAACACGTTATTTTCCGAACCCATATAGTGACTAAATGACAGCATAGGTTTCAAGTATCTTGCTAGCTAGTCTTGGTGGTTATCCTGGGAGAAGTTACAGGAGAGAGGGATGGGGAAGAGGTATCATTGGTTGGGCTAAGCATGAATAGTCATTGAAAATAGTGATAAAACATCTACTAAATTTCCATGAAAGTTTGATGAGGAAATTATGGTTAATGTAGCTATTGTGTGATAGATTTTAGTCTGACAAATATTGGCAAAATGGTTCATTTTCATAAATCTCAAACCTATAGCCTTATTTATTGAATCGACAGAAACATGAAGTGTTCCTTCTGTCCCGGTTCGCCTCTATGTTTACGGTTTAGCTACTATACATACAGTATGTGTCTATAGCATCTGTGTGTGTGTGTGTGTGTGTGTGTGTGTGTGTGTGTCTTTATGTATGTGTGTGTGTGTCTTTATGTATGTGTGTGTGTATGTCCACATGCTGTATGTATGGTTGTACTTGATATTCCAGTCCGTAGGTAGCTTATGAAACATCTCCTGACTGATACATGTCTCACCCTCTACACATCACTCTGTCTAACACTCTCCACCCTGACCCTCTACACATCACTGTCTCACACTATCCACCCTGACCGTCTACACATTAGTCTGTCTAACACTCTCCATCCTGACCGTCTACACATCACGGTCTAACACTCTCCACCCTGACCGTCTACACATCACTGTCTCACACTTCCACCCTGACCCTCTACACATCAGGTAACACTCTCCACCCTGACCCCTCTACACATCACGGTCTAACACTCTCCACCCTGACCGTCTACATCACTGTCTCACACTCTCCACCCTGACCCTCTACACATCACGGTCTAACACTCTCCACCCTGACCCCTACACATCACTGTCTAACACTCTCCATCCTGACCGTCTACACATCACTGTCTAACACTCTCCACCCTGACCCCTCTACACATCAATGTCTAACACTCTCCACCCTGACCCTCTACTCATCACTCTATCACCCTCCACCCTGACGCTCTACACATCACGGTCTAACACTCTCCACCCTGACCGTCTACACATCACTGTCTAACACTCTCCACCCTGACCCTCTACACATCACGGTCTAACACTCTCCACCCTGACCCCTCTACACATCACTCTGTCTAACACTCTCCATCCTGACCGTCTACACATCACTGTCTAACACTCTCCACCCTGACCCCTCTACACATCAATGTCTAACACTCTCCACCCTGACCCTCTACTCATCACTCTGTCTATCACGCTCCACCCTGACGCTCTACACATCACTCTGTCTAACACTCTCCACCCTGACCCTCTACTCATCACTCTATCACCCTCCACCCTGACGCTCTACACATTAGTCTAACACCTTCCAACCTGGGCACTCACACTTCACACTTCACAGTGAGAACACTACAGAGAGGGGAAGTTGCAGGAGAGGAGAGAGAAGGTGTGAAGGTCATGAAGATGGCAAAATAGAAGGGGATAGAGGGCAGGAATGCAGGAATGAGATTAAAAAGAGTGAAAGAGAAGGACCAAGCAGGGCTGTGTGAGGGATGGTTAGAGGGAGGCAGAGAGAGGAGGAGAGGTACATGTGACAGGTCTTCTCTACCCCTGATGTAACATAGTGTATTTTATGTGTCACCATATCTCCTGACTGTGAGACAGGCTGTAAGACAGACAGCCAGACAAGCAGCTCTGCCTCTGTGGCTCTCTGTCCCCTTGGTCTGACACATTAGAGAATGGAGAAATACTACAACAATTACCCCAGAGAGCCTTCTCTGTCCCCTTCTCCATCACCAACTCAACCCTTGCTCTCTTTTTCTCTCCTTTCCTTTATTCTCTCTATCTCCTCCTCTCTCCTCTCAAATGTCCTCTCTCACATCAAACAGCACATCTCTGTATATCCCTATAGTCCTCTTTTACCTGTCACTCCTTCTCTTACACCTTCCCCACTTTGTCTCCCCCCCCCTTCTCTCTCTCTCTCTCTCTCTCTCTCTCTCTCTCTCTCTCTCTCTCAGAGCCTAAAGATGGTAAGGTAAAAAAGTGTCCAACCAGAAACCAGGGCTGAAGTGAGTATGTCACAAGTGTGGAACTAATAGACAGACCTGTCTAGAATTCATTACAATATATTTCAACCCTGACAAATACTATAAGAATAACACAATTACTATTTTGAAGAGTGAGCCATTCCAGTATATACCCTGCAGTGTGTTTGAGCCATTCCAGTATATACCCTGCAGTGTGTTTGAGCCATTCCAGTATATACCCTGCAGTGTGTTTGAGCCATTCCAGTAGAGACCCTGCAGTGTGTTTGAGCCAATCCAATATATACCCTGCAGTGTGTTTGAGCCATTCCAGTATATACCCTGCAGTGTGTTTGAGCCATTCCAGTAGATACCCTGCAGTGTGTTTGAGCCAATCCAGTAGATACCCTGCAGTGTGTTTGAGCCATTCCAGTAGATACCCTGCAGTGTGTTTGAGCCATTCCAGTAGATACCCTGCAGTGTGTTTGAGCCAATCCAATAGATACCCTGCAGTGTGTTTGAGCCAATCCAATAGATACCCTGCAGTGTGTTTGAGCCAATCCAATATATACCCTGCAGTGTGTTTGAGCCATTCCAGTAGATACCCTGCAGTGTGTTTGAGCCAATCCAGTAGATACCCTGCAGTGTGTTTGAGCCATTCCAGTATATACCCTGCAGTGTGTTTGAGCCATTCCAGTAGATACCCTGCAGTGTGTTTGAGCCAATCCAGTAGATACCCTGCAGTGTGTTTGAGCCATTCCAGTAGATACCCTGCAGTGTGTTTGAGCCATTCCAGTAGATACCCTGCAGTGTGTTTGAGCCAATCCAATAGATACCCTGCAGTGTGTTTGAGCCAATCCAATATATACCCTGCAGTGTGTTTGAGCCAATCCAATATATACCCTGCAGTGTGTTTGAGCCATTCCAGTATATACCCTGCAGTGTGTTTGAGCCATTCCAGTAGATACCCTGCAGTGTGTTTGAGCCAATCCAGTAGATACCCTGCAGTGTGTTTGAGCCAATCCAGTAGATACCCTGCAGTGTGTTTGAGCCAATCCAATAGATACCCTGCAGTGTGTTTGAGCCAATCCAATAGATACCCTGCAGTGTGTTTGAGCCAATCCAATATATACCCTGCAGTGTGTTTGAGCCAATCCAGTAGAGACCCAGCAGTGTGTTTGAGCCAATCCAGTAGAGACCCTGCAGTGTGTTTGAGCCAATCCAGTAGATACCCTGCAGTGTGTTTGAGCCATTCCAGTAGAGACCCTGCAGTGTGTTTGAGCCATTCCAGTAGAGACCCTGCAGTGTGTTTGAGCCATTCCAGTAGAGACCCTGCAGTGTGTTTGAGCCATTCCAGTAGAGACCCTGCAGTGTGTTTGAGCCATTCCAGTAGATACCCTGCAGTGTGTTTGAGCCATTCCAGTAGATACCCTGCAGTGTGTTTGAGCCATTCCAGTAGATACCCTGCAGTGTGTTTGAGCCATTCCAGTAGAGACCCTGCAGTGTGTTTGAGCCATTCCAGTAGAGACCCTGCAGTGTGTTTGAGCCATTCCAGTAGAGACCCTGCAGTGTGTTTGAGCCATTCCAGTAGAGACCCTGCAGTGTGTTTGAGCCATTCCAGTAGAGACCCTGCAGTGTGTTTGAGCCATTCCAGTAGATACCCTGCAGTGTGTTTGAGCCATTCCAGTAGATACCCTGCAGTGTGTTTGAGCCATTCCAGTAGATACCCTGCAGTGTGTTTGAGCCATTCCAGTAGAGACCCTGCAGTGTGTTTGAGCCATTCCAGTAGAGACCCTGCAGTGTGTTTGAGCCATTCCAGTAGAGACCCTGCAGTGTGTTTGAGCCATTCCAGTATATACCCTGCAGTGTGTTTGAGCCATTCCAGTATATACCCTGCAGTGTGTTTGAGCCATTCCAGTAGATACCCTGCAGTGTGTTTGCTGGCTATGCAGTTAGATTGTTTTGATAGTGAATCTTGCAGGGGAATTTGAGGTGGGAAAAAGTGATGGCTTGATTTCTTTCTTGTTTTCACATTTTCTGTCCGTTCAGCTGGTCGGCAGACTGGAAGACAGGAATGGCCATCACAGCCCCCAGCTATAGACCATTCCCAGATGTCCATTACATGAAGCCATAATGGTAGGAAGCACACACACGCACAGACACAGACGCACGCACACAGATACACACACCGCCCCACATACAGCCCAGCACTGCACACCATCAATCTCCTGTGTTCTGCACTGAACTTGAACTCAGACACAGACATGATAGAAGGCATCTTACCAGACCTAGTGCTAAAATCCCTCTAATACTAAACATTAGGGAGGGCTATGTGCTGGCCTCTACACTGTGACATCCCACATAAAAAAACACTACAGTACTTACATAGAATTCTGTAGTAAACCGTAGTATACTGTAGAATACTATAGTGCACACTGTATTATCCCTCTCATGTGTAGTACTTAGTATATAACTTTGTAATATACTGTAGAATACTGTAATAAATACTACAGTATTGGCCACAAAAAAACACTGTTGTAAATACTATAGAAATGTCCTCTACAGTCTGCAAAAACACAAACATTGTTGCTGGCAAATAATACAGCATTTAATTTGCATATACCCTGCCCATTCCCCTCCCCCCAACTACCTACAGGTTATGGAAAATGTGCTATTTTAATATTTCTCCAGTAGGTTTCATCAAGGAGAAAGCCACCTACTCAAGGAGAAGCTACACTGAGCAAAAATATAAACGCAACATGTAAAGTGTTTGTCTCATGTTTTAATAAGAAGACAAAAAGCTTATTTCTCTCAAATTTTTTACATCCCTGTTAGGGAGCATTTTTTCCATTGCCAAGATAATCCTTCCACCTGACAGGTGTGGCATACCAAGAAGCTGATTAAACAGCGTGATCATTACACAGGTGCACCTTGTTCTGGGGACAATAAAAGGACACTCTAAAATGTGCAGTTCTGTCACACAACACAATGCCACAGATGTCTCAAGTTGAGGGTGTGTGCAATTGGCTTGCTGACTGCAGGAATCTTCACCAGAGCTGTTGCCAGATAATTTAATAATATTTTCTCTACCATAAACCGCCTCCAAAGTTGTTTTAGAGAATTTGGCAGTACATCTAACCGGTGTCACAACTGCAGACCACGTGCAACCACGCCAGCCCGGGACCTCTACATCCGGCTTCTTCACCTGCGGGATCATCTGATACCAGCCACCTGGACAGCTGATGAAACTGTGGGTTTGCACAACTGATTAATTTCTGCAGAAACTGTCAGAAATAGTCTGAGTCTCAAAAAGAGGCTCATTTGCCTGCTCGTCGTCCTCAACAGGGTCTTGACCTGACTGCAGTTCGACGTCATATCCGATTTCAAAGGGCAAATGCTCGATTTCGATGGCCACAGGCATGCTGGAGAAGTATGCTCTTCAAGGTTGAATCTCTACTCTTCAACTGTACCGGGCAGATGGCAGGCGTTGTGTTGGCGTGTAGTTTGCTGATGTCAGCATTGTGAACAGAGTGCCCCATGGTGGCAGTGGGATTATGGTATGGGCAGGCATAAGCTACAAACAACAAACATAACTGTATTTGATCGATGGCAATTTGAATGCACAGAGATACCGTGACGAGATCCTGAGGTCCATGTCATGCCATTCATCAGCCGCCATCACCTCATGTTTCAGCATGATCATGCATGGCTCCATGTTGCAAGGATCTATACACAATTCCTGGAAGACAAACATTTCCCAGTTCTACCATGGCCTAAATACTCACCAGACATGTCACCCATTGAGCATGTTTGGGATACTCTGGATCGATGTTTATGACAGTGTGTTCCAGTTCCCGCCAATATCCAGCAACTTCGCACAGCCATTGAAGAGGAGTGAAACAACATTCCACAGGCCACAATCAACAGCTTGATCAACTCCACGTGAAGGAGCTGTGTCGCGCTGAATGAGGCAAAAGGTGGTCACACCAGATACTGCCTGGCTTTCTGATCCACACCCCTACCTTTTTTAAGGTATCTGTGACCAACAGATGCATATCTGTATTCCCAGTAATGTGAAATCCATTTATTTCAATTGACTAATTTCCTTATATAAACTATAACTCAGTAAAATCTTTGAAATTGTTGCATGTTGTGTTTCTTTTCAGTCAAAGATAATAAAACAAAAACACTATAATAAATACAACAGTCATGTCCCCAAAACACTACAGTACATGCTACAGTATATTACAGTCCTCAAAAACAGTACATAATTACTAGTATTTACAAAACACTACAGTACATGCTACAGTATATTACAGTCCTCAAAAACAGTACATAATTACTAGTATTTACACACAAAAAATACTACGGCAATTATACTATAATAAACAATATATACACTACATTATAAACTGGGTGGTTCGAGCCCTAACTGCTGATTGACTGACAGCCATGGTATATCAGACCATATACCACGGGTATGACAAAACAGTTATTTTTATGCTCTAATTACGTTGATAACCAGCTTATAATAGCAATAAGGCACCATGGGGGTTTGTGGTGTATGGCCAATATACCACAGCTGAGGGCTGTATAGAGGTACTCAGCATTGTGTCGTACAGAGAACAGCCCGTGGCCATGGTATATTGGCCATATAACACACCCCTTCGGGCCTTATTGCTTAAGTATACTACAGTCCGCAAAAACACTACAGTAATTTCCATAAAATATACAACTTTTTCTCCCCAATTTCATGGTATCCAATTGTTTTAGTAGCTACTATCTTGTCTCATCGCTACAACTCCCGTACGGGCTCGGGAGAGACAAAGGTCGAAAGTCATGCGTCCTCCGATACACAACCCAACCAAGCTGCACTGCTTCTTAACACAGCGCGCATCCAACCCGGAAGCCAGCCGCACCAATGTGTCGGAGGAATCACCGTGCACCTGGCGACCTTGGTTAGAGCGCACTGCGCCCGGCCCGCCACAGGAGTCGCCAAACCAAACCCTCACTAACCCGGACGATGCTAGGCCAATTGTGCGTCGCCCCACGTACCTCCGGGTCACGGCCTGTTGCGACAGAGCCTGGGCGCGACACAGCTCTTTTTTACTATAGTATTTATGCTATATTATAAACTGGGTAGTTCGAGCCCTGAATGCTGATTGGCTGACAGCCATGCTATATCAGAACGTATACCACGGGTATGACAAAACACTTATTTTTACTGCTCTAAATACATTGGTAACCAGTTTATAATACAAATAAGGCACCTCGGGGGTTTGTGGAATATGGCCAACATAACACGGCTAAGGGCTGTATCCAGACATGGAGCAAAGTCGTGGTATATTGGCCATATACCACACCCCTTCGTGCCTTATTGCTTAAGTAAACTGTACATACTACAGTATACTATAGTGAATATAACAGTTAAGTCTGCAAAAACACTACAGTAAATTCTATATTATTCCTACCGTAGTATTCACTATAGTATTATAGGTCCGAATCAAAAGTATGTATGGAATGTAGGGAATAGGGTGCCATTTGGGACACATCCATGATCCCTCTCCCTCTATCTACTCCCAGAACTATCACACAGCACACTGGCCTGACCTTATCACAGGAAGGAGAGCCCTATTCAATCACCAGCGCTAACCAGCCCTGTGGTAAAGGTCACCATAACACTGCGTTTCTGCAGCTCCAGGGAGGGAAGCCATGTTTTAACTGAGTTATGTGGAGGATATGGGTACAAACATTCTTGTAGTGCCCAGGAGAGGGATGTTTTAAGTCAGGCTGGGACGTGGCTAGAAAGCCTGATGGAAAAGAGCACTGGGATTTAAATATTGTAGGTAAGTGATTCAACTATATGTCACTCCTCTCTTTGTATCTCTGTAGACTAGAGCCTCCCCACTCTCCCCTCTCTTTGTATCTCTAGACTAGAGAATACCCACTCTCCCTTCACTTTGTAGCTCTGTAGACTAGAGCCTCCCCACTCTCCCCTGTCTTTGCATCTCTAGACTAGAGAACACGCACTCTCCCTTCACTTTGTATCTCTAGACTAGAGCCTCCCCATTCTCCCCTCTCTTTGTATCTCTAGACTAGAGCCTCCCCACTCTCCCCTCTGTGTATCTCTAGACTAGAGCCTACCCACTCTCCCCTCTCTTTGTATCTCTAGACTAGAGCCTACCCACTCTCCCCTCTCTTTATACTAGAGCCTCCCCACTCTCCCCTCTCTTTGTATTTCTGCAGACTGAGCCTCCCCACCTCCCCTCTCTTTTTATCTCTGTAGACTAGAGCCTCCCCACTCTCCCCTCTCTTTGTATTTCTGCAGACTAGAGCCTCTCCACTCTCTTGTATCTCTAGACTAGAGCATCCCCACTCTCCCCTCTCTTTGTATCTCTGTAGACTAGAGCCTCCCCACTCTGCCCTCTCTTTGCATCTCTAGACTAGAGAATACCCACTCTCCCTTCACTTTGTATCTCTGTAGACTAGAGCCTCCCCTCTCTTTGTATATCTGTAGACTAGAGCCTCCCCACTCTCCCCTCTCTTTGTATCTCTAGACTAGAGCCTACCCACTCTCCCCTCTCTTTGTATATCTGCAGACTAGAGCCTCCCCACTCTCCCTTCTCTTTGTATCTCTGTAGACTAGAGCCTCCCCACTCTCCTCTCTTTGTATGTCTGTAGACTAGAGCCTCCCCACTCTCCCCTCTCTTCAGAACTTCATTCTCTCTACTCCCTCTCTTTCTTTCTAAAGATGCCTACCTTCCTTCTCTGTAGATCTTCCTATACATTTCTGTCTCTGCAGACCCTCCCTCTCTCCTCTTTCTTTTCTTCTCCCTCCCTCCCTCCCTCTTATGACCCCATCTGCATGTGTGCTAGTCTCAGTAGGGCTGCTCTGTTTAAGTGAATGGCAGCATATGGCTCATCCCTTATTTAAGCCCACGACTCTACCTCTTACAGACACTGTCTTAATTCCTGCTGGATCACACTTCTGAGCTGCTAATGACGCCGAGGTGTTATCCATCACGAACAGCCAATTATACACACATATTCTATGAAGACTGGCTAAGGCATGCTCGCTGATGGTGATTGACACACACACACACACACACACACACACACACACACACACACGGTAGAACAAACATTTAAACTACAGAAACACAACGACATGGAGAGATACACACCCATCTTAATTCAATGAAAGACTGGTGGTTGGCTGTACTGTATCATGCTGTGCCAAGCCCTCTGTCACTCCATCAGATGATAGGAAGCCATGACCTTGTCTGTCTTAGGCACGCTCGCTGACAGTGATTGACATACACACACGTGCACACAAAGTGTGTCTGTGATATACAGTACTTGTGTAGACCAGAGTTTGCGTTTGGCAGAACTGAGAAAGTTCTGGTTTAGGGACTAACACAGATAACACAGTCTCTCTGTGAGGGTGGATGTGGCGCTAGCCAACAAATATGTTCCTAAACTATCCCCATTTGGACTTTGTGTGTGCGTCTGTGTCCAGCCAGTGTCTGAGGACATCGAGAGATTACGTGGAAACCGTTACCTTCAAGTAAGTTTCAGTTTTGCTAGGGTGTTGTGGATGGGCCTAAGGACCTGCCTCTGAAGTTTTAATTTTATCCCTATCCCAAACCTTAACCCTTACCTTAACCATTAGGAGTTAATGCCTAAACTGAAGCATAAACAGTTTGAAATTTGACATTTGAGAAACATGGATGAAAGTCTAATTCTGATGTGAGACTGTGAGTGCTAGCGGCTGTGTCTGTGTGAGTCTTTGTGTGTGTGTGAGTAGGAACAGCCAAAGTGCTGCAGGCTATAGATGATATATAAAGCTGATAAACTATTAGCTCCCTATAAGAGCTCCTCTCTCGTCTCCCTAAGGACCACTACAGCTCAGAACAGAGAGAAAAGGCCACTACACTGCACACTCACACACTGCACACTCACACACAAAACCGCATACAGAAACTAAATAAACTATACACACATACACTAAAATTAACAGGACACAGACACATCCATAGTGAACAGTAAACAAGACAAACAACAAGACAAAATGTACACACACGCACAAACACATGCACACACAAACCCATGCACGCAGACACACACACACAGTATGTCCCTGGGTCTCGACCCCGCCCTGTGCAACTGGGTCCTGGAATTCCTGACGGGACGCCCCCTGGTGGTGAGGGTAGGTAACAACATCTGCAGCTGCTCTGCCCATAACCGGAAGGATCTCCAGAGTGTAGTGAGGTCTGCACAGCGCATCACCTGGTGCAAACTACCTGCCCTCCAGGACACCTACACGACCTGATGTCACAGGAAGGTCAAAAAGATCACCAAGGACAATAACCACCCGAGCCACTGCCTGTTCACCCCGCTATCATCCAGAAGGCGAGGTCAGTACAGGTGCATCAAAGCATGGCCCGAGAGACTGAAAAACAGCTTCTATCTCAACGCCATCAGATTGTTAAACAGCCAACACTAACATTGAGTGGCTGCTGCCAACACACTGACTCAACTCCAGCCACTTTAATAATGGAAAAAATGATGTAATCAATTTATCACTAGCCACTTTATATTATATAATGTTTACATACCCTACATTACTCATCTCATATGTATATACTGTACGCTATACCATCTACTGCATCCTGCCATCTTGATGTAATGTATCACTCTAGCCACTTTAAACAATGCCACTTCATATAATGTTTTCATACCCTATATTACTCGTCTCATATGTATATACTGTCCTCTATACAATCTACTGCATCTTGCCATCTTGATGTAATGTATCACTAGCCACTTTAAACAATGCCACTTTGTATGTTTTCATACCCTACATTACTCATCTCATATGTATATACTGTACTCTATACCATCTACTGCATCTTGCCTATGCCTTTCGGCCATCACTCATTTATATATTGTTATGTACATATTCATTCCTTTACACTTGTCTTTATAAAGTAGTCGTTGTGAAATTGTTAGGTTATATTACTCACTGGTTATTACTGCATGGTCGGAACTAGAAGCACAAGCATTTCGCTACACTTGCATTAACACCTGCTAACCATGTGTATGTGACAAATACATTTGATTTGATTTTTGACAAAGCGATATGTCTCCCATCCCAAAAACCATATATACTGTATATCTAGGGTTTCAGCGACAGTGTGATGAGCTCTATTCAACCCTATTGCCTATAAAGCTGACCAGAGCCCTGTGGGCCCTCGTCAAAAGTAATGCACTACATAGGGAATATGGTGTTTTTTGGGAAGCAACCAGTGTGTTTAGAGGTAGTATTTCTGTGACAGTGACTGTCCCAAATGGCACCCTACTCCTTATATGGAGTGCCCATGGGAGCTGGTCAAAAGTAGTGTAATACATAGTGAATAAGGTTCCATTTCGGACTCAGACAGTGTGTTATATATATATATATATATTGTTTTATTTCACCTTTATTTAACCAGGTAGGCTAGTTGAGAACAAGTTCACATTTGCAACTGCGACCTGGCCAAGATAAAGCGTAGCAATTCGACACATACAACAACACAGAGTTACACATGGAATAAACAAAACATACAGTCAATAATACAGTAGAACAAAAAGCAAAAAGTGTATATACAGTGAGTGCAAATGAGGTAAGTTAAGGAAATAAATAGGCCATGGTGGCGAAGTAATTACAATATAGCAATTAAACACTGGAACGGTAGATCGGCAGAAGATGAATGTGCAGGTAGAGATACTGGGGTGCAAAGGAGCAAAATAAATAAATACCAGTATGGGGATGAGGTAGGTAGATGGGCTGTTTACAGATAGGCTAAGTACAGGTACAGTGATCTGTAAACTGCTCTGACAGCTGGTGCTTAAATATATAGTGTCTCTGTGAGTGTGTTTGTTCACCTCTTTGTCTCTACCATTCTAATCTCTCCTGCGGGATAACAAACAAAATAATCTCACATAACACCTCTGTTTACTCTACACCCAGCTAGCCAAGTGTTGGATCACGTGATACCAAACACCTCTGTTTACTCTACACCCAGCTAGCCAAGTGTTGGATCACGTGATACCAAACACCTCTGTTTACTCTACACCCAGCTAGCCAAGTGTTGGATCACGTGATACCAAACACCTCTGTTTACTCTAGCACCAAGTGTTGGATACAGCACCTCTGTTTACTCTACACCCAGCTAGCCAAGTGTTGGATCACGTGATACCAAACACCTCTGTTTACTCTACACCCAGCTAGCCAAGTGTTGGATACTTGATACCAAACACCTCTGTTTACTCTACACCCAGCTAGCCAAGTGTTGGATCACTTGATACCAAACACCTCTGTTTAGTCATAAAGAAAATCCTGCTATTCGTATGGCATGCTACAAATGACATATAGTACAATATGTTACGAATCCCCTTTCCCAATTCCATTCTATCCTCATCTTATCCCACTGTATTTGGATATCAAATCCTTATCAAAAGCCTATTACAGGAAAAAAAGTGTCTTGACTCTGAAAATAAACAACTTAGAATTCTAGTATGGCTAAGAGCAGAGCAACATGTCTTTGACACTCTCACAGTGACACATTGGTTTGTTAATTTAATGTGCGACTGGGCATGTCTATAGTTTATGAACAACTGAGTGTTGTGCTAAGAGTTGTCTGTCACATTTGATTTGCTTTGGTATAGATAAGTCTATGCCTACTGTGACACAGGGATCCACAGCCTGGGTGATCCCTCTGTATAACTCTCTAAATACCTCCTTATATCTATGAAGAGATGCTCTTCATTTCTCATTCTTCAATTATCTCTCAATCTCTCTCCTTCTGTCTCCCTTTTTATTATGAACTTTTATATAATCAGGGAAGCCCAATTGAGGCCAGGGTCTCATCTTCAATTGTGCCCTGAGGAAATAAAATCAAATATAAAACTACAAGATAAAATAACAAGATACAATAACAAGTACATTACATTAGAACGTCACAAACAAACAGCCATCATAAACAAATGATTAAAGTCAACCAATTAAAGCAATTGCACACCTCTGTGAACTCATTTACCATTAGGGTTTTAAACTGCCCTGGTGGCACTAGGGAATGCAAATGTCATACATTTTGTGAGGGATTTCAAAAATGTGTAGCGTTAAAACTTAAAGCGGATTAAAAACTTCTTAAGGATAGGGGGCAGTATTTCCCCTTTGGATGAATTGCGTGCCCATAGTGAACTGCATCAAAATCTGTCCTAAATTGCTAATATATGCATATTATAATTAATATTGGATAGAAAACACTCTGAAGTTTCTAAAACCGTTTGAATTATGTCTGTGAGTATAACAGAACTCACAGGGCAGGCAATCTTGCAAACTAGTGTTGAAATCCTGAAAGTTGGGGCAACTTTGACGTAATCGCCCCCTCCCTTCCCAACAAGTTATGGATCTGGAAACACTTCCTATGTCTTCCACTAGATGTCCTCATTCAGTAGAAAGTGTAATGGAGCATTTGCTGTGAACTTTGACCTAATGGGAAGGAAAGTGCTAGAGTGTCGCAAAAGATTCATGTGCTTGAAGGCGCGTATGCGTTGGAGTGCTTCGTCTGTTCCAATCAGCCCCAGATGAACTAGGATGGCCTGGTTGGAATGCTATTTGATTTGTATGATTATAACATCCTGAAGATTGATTCTGCACTTAGTATGACCAGTTTCGGAAGTTTTGATGCAAAATTATCCTGGACTAGAAGTCATTTTTTGGGCATTTGAGCTGAAAGTGGTAGCAAATGCTGCTACATGGACAATAGAATTGAACATTATGAAACAAAACGATGTATTGTTGAACTAGGACTCCTTGCACTACATTCTGATCGAAGATCATCAAAGGTAAGGGAATATTTATGTTGTAATTTTTTATTTCTGTTGACTCCAACATAGCAGAGAAATATTGTTACGTCTGAGCGCCGTCTCAGATTATTGCAATGTTAGGCTTTTTCCGTAACGTAAAAAAAAAATGTGACACAGCGGTTGCATTAAGAACCAGTGTATAATTTTAATTATATGTAGAACATGTATCTTTAGTCAAAGGTTATGATGAGTATTTCTGTTATCTGGCGTAGCTTTCTATAATTCCTCCGGAAATTTTGGAGAATTTTCTGAACATGGCGTCAATGTAAACCAAGATTTATGGATATAAAATGCATATTATCGAACAAAACATAAATGTACTGTGTAACATGTGTAACATCAAGAGGTTAGTGAATTATTATTTTTTTAATCCTGCTTTTGTCATTTTATCTTTTGTGGTACAAAATGGCTACGTTTTCTCTTTGTTTTGGTGGTGGTCTAACATAAATATATGCTGTGTTTTCACCGTAAAACATTAAAAAAATCTGACACGCTGGGTAGATGAACAAGGTGTTTATCTTTCATTTGAGGTATTGGACTTGTTAATGTGTGGAGGTTAAATATTTAAAAGAATATTTTTGCATTCCCTGTGCCACCGTTTCAGCTGAACGGGGGGGTGTAGTTCCTGTAGACTCTCCTTCCAGACCAACATCAAACATCTCTAGAATTGGCTTCCTATTTCGCAACAAAGCATCCTTCACTCATGCTGCCAAACATACCCTTGTAAAACTGACCATCCTACCAATCCTTGACTTCGGCGATGTCATTTACAAAATAGCCTCCAATACCCTACTCAACAAATTGGATGCAGTCTATCACAGTGCAATCCGTTTTGTCACCAAAGCCCCATATACTACCCACCATTGTGACCTGTACGTTCTCGTTGGCTGGCCCTCGCTTCATACTCGTCGCCAAACCCACTGGCTCCATGTCATCTACAAGACCCTGCTAGGTAAAGTCCCGCTTATCTCAGCTCACTAGTTACCATAGCATCACCCACCTGTAGCACACGCTCCAGCAAGTATCTCTCTCTGGTCACCCCCAAAACCAATTATTTCTTTGGCCGCCTCTCCTTCCAGTTCTCTGCTGCCAATGACTGGAACAAACTACAAAAATCTCTGAAACTGGAAACACTTATCTCCCTCACTAGCTTTAAGCACCAACTGTCAGAGCAGCTCACAGATTACTGCACCTGTACATAGCCCACCTATAATTTAGCCTAAACAACTACCTCTTTCCCTACTGTATTTATTTTATTTATTTATTTATTTTGCTCCTTTGCACCCCATTATTTTTCTTTCTACTTTGCACATTCTTCCACTGCAAATCTACCATTCCAGTGTTTTACTTGCTATATTGTATTTACTTTGCCACCATGGCCTTTTTTTGACTTTACCTCCCTAATTTTACCTTGTTTGCTTACATCATATATAGACTTGTTTATACTGTATTATTGACTGTATGTTTGTTTTACTCCATGTGTAACTCTGTGTCGTTGTAAGTGTCGAACTGCTTTGATTAATCTTGGCCAGGTCGCAATTGTAAATGAGAACCTGTTCTCAACTTGCCTACCTGGTTAAATAAAGGTGAAATATATATATTTTTTAAAGATAGACAGACGTGTCGACGGCTCCCATTGGTGATGAGAGTAGGAGAATACAGTGATTTGAGTAAAGTAGTAGGATAGGATGGTTTGAAGAGTAGTAGGATGGTCCCACTTAATATTCCCTTTTCTAGATATTTGACTTAGGACAGCTAATCAGCCGTACCAGTGATTGTCAGAGAGATGAGCTTCTCGCCTACACCTCGTGTTGATATTTAGGATTAAAACCACATTACATGCGCAGCTGCAACCTGACGATGTTCTGGTCTGCATGTTAATTTCTTACCAATCCTTTTATGCACTGTGGACGAAAAGGACAGTTCCGTCAGGCTGACACACTCTCTGACATCACTTGGGGCATGGCTACTTACTGTGCAAAGGCTATAGATAGTAAATGATCTCTTATGACTCCTAAAATCACATTCTTATCCTAACAAAATAACTTTCATTATTTTTCATATTATAAGAACAACATACCGGATGGAAACTTGACAGATAAAGTGGATATAATTTACAAGTTACAGTATTTCCTTTATACCATTTCTAATGACATCACAAAATAAAAACCCATATGAAATTATTATTCTTTAGCTCACCACTGAACATTCCCCACATTCTTATGTTATAAATATTGTTCCAGTATTCACTTTTTGAACGTGTTAGTCTCGGCGGGAAAAGCAAAGACATTCCTCTGGTACATACTGGAGGGTTTGGAGAGTCCACTTCTCCTGTAATTGACAAAATAGTGTGAACTGTCAACCCCCCAGCAGGTTTAAGAGTAGTGGCTGCACCATTCCAATAAAAGGTGTCACCGTAGTCAAGAACTGGCAGGAAAGTTGACTGCAAAACGATGGGCTAGATCTAGTGATAAAAAATAGAAAATAGTGATTTGACATAGCTGCCCTTGTATTTTATCCATAATCTGTCATATGGGGCATGCTTATGTTCAGCAGAGTTAATCAGAGAGAGTAAACATTTACAGGGCTTTATCCGAATCAGAGACAGAGGACACACCCTTCCAATCATGCAACCCCCGGGTCATACAGGAAATGTTGGTCATTGGAAGTTCTTTGCAATTTCGATAGCTTAGTAAATCTAATGCAGGCTTGTTAGCAAAAATTGAATTGGCTGTATACATATGTGGTGCGTTTGTCAGAATGCTCTGCAAAATAGTTGATTTTTCAGGGTGTTTTAAGTTGGTTTAGTTAACAGTTGAGTTACATTTATCTCAGTACAAATATCTTTCATATATCCAGGTTAAGTACACCCAAAATAAAAAATAGTGATTTGACATAGTTACAATGGTTGCTCCACTAAAAATGTTGCGCTTTTGCTGGTTTAGTACAGTACCCTGTGTCACCACTTCATTGCTCCAGACCAGCACAAGAGGCAGTTAGACCACTAATTATGCTTTTGGGTCCTACTGTGTCTCTGACAATGAATGCACAACATAAACCTATATAGACACTGATAATTGTGCTTCAGTATTACTTACTAAAACGGTTGTCACACTAAGGTTTTTATTATTTTATTAGGATTATTTTGCTCTTACTGTAGTACTGTAGGCCACTCCCGACCAGTCACGTTATAAAGTGCCTGAGTGGCGCAATGGTCTAAGACACTGCATAGCAGTGCAAGCTGTGTTGCTACAGATGCTGGTTCAGTACCTGTGCTGCCCTTGACTGGGAGATCCATGAGATTTTGGTTTCTCTCCCTCTAAAAACATAAATAAATGATTCTAAATAACAAACTGGCTTTATTTACAAATTAGTAACAATGTCTCAGCCCAGGTTCAAGAATGGCCTTTTCTCACTCATTTTACGTTATTTGACAACAAAATCATCTCCAAAATATTGTTATTTTTAAACAAAGCGATTATTATTATTAAATTAGAATTATATAGAAGCCCCTTGGAAATTCTCACAGACATATTATTAACCCTGTTATTAGCAGGACAATATATATTGGTTATATTGGTTATGGCTCCCGAGTGGCGCCCAATGGGATTGCCTTGTGGTTCTCCAGCTGTATCCACTGAAAGCCAGCGAGGTTCAAGGCATGAGGGCAGGGGCACGGGATGGGCCGCAGAGCCGCGCACAGAAGACCGGCCTAGCCCATGGGGAAAGGAGCAGGGGGAAGGGGGAGGTGGACCCCCACCCCGCCACACTGGCAATACTTTGTAGCGGTATTTATTAGAGAGGGTAAAGAAAGATTTTGTTCGGGCGCCAGGCAGGTATTAACCATGCCGAAAGGAAAAGAGTAGAATAGAGAGAGTACCACTACCAGACACACACACATCAGCAGAAGAGACTGCCTAGAGTGTAGCCTGTTTACCAGATAGCCAGTGGAGAGAAAAGAGAATACACACCATATAAAACCCACATCACAACACAGGGGTAACCCAAACAAGAATACCTCATACAATAATACTAATACTAATAATGGCAGAGCAATGAAGAGAAACACCCATGACACCATCCACACAAGGTTGAATCATGTCTTTTGTTGGAACCCCCTACTGTGTCAATGTGGACACACCTGACGGTAATCATGCTCGGGATTCTTTCATTGTGGAAGGACTCGATGAACTAATGGAGTTGGATAGCACTGCCCCTAATCCCCAGGCTTCTGGCTCACCTATAACATCTCCACCATTACCCTCCCCTCAAACCCTTCCGGTTACCCTGTCCAGAGAGACTGGGAGAGGTGTCTCTGTGATCACTGGACAACTGGAACATCAATGGACACACACCAATCATAGTTTGACAATGCAGGAGAATGCAATTCGCAAACTCAGTGAATGTGTGGAGGCTCATCAGACAGATGTGCAGCGGAGGTTGGATTACCTTCCCTGTCAAATGGAGGAAAACCAACAACAAATTGTTCAGAGGCAGAAATATTTACAAGATTCTCTGAAGCAGGATATTCAAGGAAAACTGCACCGGTTCAAAACACAAATGGAAACTAACCATCATCAAGCCATACTCTTACTTGAGGACGAACAAAAACAGAGAGCAGAAGAGTCAGCCTCTGTTGTGAAGGGAGTGTGTTCTTATCTGAAGGAAGTTATGGAGGACATGAAGAACTCTCTCACAGCGGAACTACGATTTTTGATTGAACAGGCAAAAGCAACACCTGCAGGACCTCTTCGTGGAGGACTCTGATGAGGAGGACTTCCCTGGTTTTGTGTAGCAGGAACATGAACCTGTCAAAGCCTGTATCCTCTGTTTCTACAGGCATTGTTTTTTCATGGGGGGAGGAGTGTGGCGAAATCTGCTCGGAGCCTTCACTGTGCGCTGCCACTTTAAGAGCGCATGAGCAGTAAGGAAGGAGGAGATAAAGGGAGCTCGTTCAGCTCTTTGGGGAGGGGCTCTTGGGTGGCGCGACAGTTTGATTGTGTGTGCTGTGCTGCAGAAGTTTTGTTTGTTTTCAGCGTGTGTAGTTTATAGAGTATATAACTCAATCATCGGTGTAATCGCTCTAGGTCGTGGTTGTTTTCGTTCAAGTCCCTGTTCGGGCACCAATTCTGTAGCGGTATTTATTAGAGAGGGTAAAGAAAGATTTTGTTCGGGCGCCAGGCAGGTATTAACCATGCCGAAAGGAAAAGAGTAGAATAGAGAGAGTACCACTACCAGACACACACACATCAGCAGAAGAGACTGCCTAGAGTGTAGCCTGTTTACCAGATAGCCAGTGGAGAGAAAAGAGAATACACACCATATAAAACCCACATCACAACACAGGGGTAACCCAAACAAGAATACCTCATACAATAATACTAATACTAATAATGGCAGAGCAATTCCACAGCAACTTCATACAAGAACGAACCCAGTCATCAACATAGGATTTGCAATAATCTGTATTATTTTCTAGTGGATGAGTGCAGAGGGTATGAATGTGGGGGGTGTTCATCGACACAACAAAGGCCTTAAAAATGTCCACAGTCTTCACGGCCACATGTCATTAGTACACCCCACCTCAATACAGTTCACATAATATACAACTTGCAAGCAACCTACTAAAATGTCCCTCCAAACACTTCTGGCAGGGAAATAATAGTCCAGCTCTAATGAACTTCAATGGGAAGTGCATTTGAAAAATAGAGAGTCTGTTGCAGGGTAAAGCACTGGAATGAGAGGGAAGAGAAAGAGAAAAAGATAAGAGAGATCTTAGCTGTGGTCTTCAGGCGTGCAGGTGTACTGTCTGACTGTCCGATGGTTTGTTGGTTTGTATGTTAAAGCTTCGCAACAATGTTGCTACTAATCCATGCGATCCATAACAGGCGCGGTCCCAAACGAAAACAACCACGACCTAGAGCGATTACACCGATGATTGAGTTATATACTCTATAAACTACACACGCTGAAAACAAACAAAACTTCTGCAGCACAGCACACACAATCAAACTGTCGCGCCACCCAAGAGCCCCTCCCCAAAGAGCTGAACGAGCTCCCTTTATCTCCTCCTTCCTTACTGCTCATGCGCTCTTAAAGTGGCAGCGCACGGTGAAGGCTCCGAGCAGATTTCGCCACAACTTTAAAGGGCATTACACTAATAAGGCTGCTGACTAGGGAAACATTCCCGCTGTTCTGTTCTTAGTGTCAAGCTGCACGTTCAAACTAAAGCAATGTAACTAATAATGGCATCTTTATGCTTGCGTTAATAAAATAATGATAAAAATACTCTTTCAAAATGCCAATGTTTATTTAGTTAAGGATCCATAATGAAATACTATGGGAATAAATATCACTGAATTACAGAAATATCCTCCAACCCTCTATATGTAATTATTGGCGGAGAGTCATGTCATATTTTTGATATACTGTAGGGCTACCGTAGGCGACATGAGTCTCACTAGTGTTGAGTAATGTGATGTTAAAAGTGGTGTAGGTCTTATTTATTTAAAGAGCATATTGAAGTTAGAAGCAATAGGATTTGAAGTAACAGCCTACAACTATTTTCACACCGTTTCGTGCTGCTCTGAGACAAGCATGGGGACTGGTCTTGATAAATCAATGAGATTTTTTATTTTCACTGAATCTCTGTTTGGGTATTGGTTAGACTAGAATTAGAAAATTAGGGTGTATAAATGTTATGCTCTTAGTGTAACCTTTATTTAACTAGGCAAGTCAGTTAAGAACAAATTCGTATTTACAAGGACAGCCTACTCCTTCATCCTCGTTGGGGAATTGAAGCCCGGTCTTCAATAGGTAACCCTCTATATGAAATAGCTATGGGGTTGGCTTGAAACGGAATAGATACAATATTGCTTAGAACTGTGGCATTTGGTCTATGCCTCGAATGAGGACGTGGATTAATACATGTCTCAATGAGGGTTACCTGTTTCGGCCAAGGACTGATATCCCATCACTTTTTTAGTACCTTTTAATGTTAGCACTCTGCATCTAAGCTCCTCTCCTATTCGGGTGCAGGCCATCCCTTTTTAGGAACTGCCGTCGCTCCAAAAACAATTTGAAATTGTCAATAAAATCCTGATTTCTTTCAAGAGTCCAGTGCAAATTCCATGACTGTTTTTTATCCCTAAACACAATCCGCTTGACTGTAGCCAATAGTCTGTCAGTCAGGTATTCGAAGTCCTGTCTCAACTCAATGAGGCTTCCCTTCTGATTCAGCTCATTGGACAGCCGGCAAATGTCCTTCTGAAGCCGCCTGTTATCCTCCATCTTCTGGTCACACCAAAGACACTTTTTACAGACATACCCATTTTCCGTATGCGCTAGGTCTTCTACTGCCCCCTCTGGTTAGTTAGTGAACATTTCACAGCAGTAGCATTGGACACTCAATGGTTGGCTATTGACATCCATTGGATAGCCGTCTGTAGCCATTAAGGTTAATGCTAAAAAGCAGACTAGCCACAGGTAGCAGCGCAAGCTTGAAGTCGAAAAAGTCCAGCAAGGTAGTGCGTTCTGTGAAGAGCTAAAATTGTCTACAAAAACAAACAAAAAGAACAGTGCATCGTTCTGAACCTGTACAGGCCGTCGGTCAATACACTCATGTAAATAAAATATAAAATAGCCTTTAATGAGGATAAAATAGGTCACAGTCGAGTTTAACTACTTGCTCCACTACTCGCTCCAAACACAACTTGCTACATGTCATCTCAGAATGCACTCAACAGTGCATCATAACAAAAGGCTGAATGAGTACATCGTCCGCCTGTTGCAGCAGCGCAGCTGCAATGTGTATAATGTACACTCCGACAAGTTTGAGAAAGAGCTGAGATGCATTAAGGTGACTTCACTAATGATATCAGGCGGTACAGGCCGGAGCAGCAGAAGCGTGAAGGAGAATGTTTTGGGTGAGAGGGAACATTTCCCATTCAATTATCTTGCGCTCCTTTGAATACTCATCTCCCTCTCCCTCCCTCTCACTCGCTCTCTCTCTATGTAGTACGTAGACGGCTACGTAGTCAAGTTTGTGTTTCATATCTCCTTCTCTCATCTGTATTCTCACCTGCATTCTCAGACACAGTCGTAGAAGCCTTTTCACATCATGTTCCTTTTTTTTTTGCAGCCCGGATCATTTTATCTACAGTTTAAGGTCTAAAGTTCAACACGCAATCTAATTGCAATCTATTTATCCCACTTTGGTTTTTCTATACAATATGCTAGGGTATAAGCAGTGCTGCATTTTAATCATGAGGAGTGGAGAAGAAAACAATGTTCATTCTCCGGAGCTCTTGTTTCTCAGAAGATGGATGATCCAGAAGATTGTTCAAATTAAATGTATGTTGCATTCTGGGACAGATTTTATTAAGAGTGTTACACACTGAAGGATTCTTATTTCAGTGCGGCTTGGCAGGTGATATACTTTGTAATAAAGTAAAACATATATAAAGCTAAGATAATGAAAACCATTTCATTACCTAATCACTCTGGAGTTTTTTAAAATTTTGATTACCAACCCAATAAAAGTGTAGAGGAGGAGAGAGAGGGAGAGAAAGTAGAGAGAAAGAGAAAGGAGAGAGAGCGAGAAAGGAAATACACTGTCTTTGTTGTGGATGAAAAAGAACACTGTTGGAGTGCTTGAGGATATAAATGGCTGTGTTTCTTCTATTCTAATGGAGACACTTGAGAATATGGTCCCTGTCCCCTTCATGTTGATTGTGTGTGTGTGTGTGTGTGTGTGTGTGTGTTCTTACAAGCTTGCTTGTCTATTTGTGCCTGTGTGTGTGTGTGTGTGTGTGTGTGTGTGTGTGTGTGTGTGTGTGTGTGTGTGTGTGTGTGTGTGCGTGTGCGTGTGTCTCTGAATATGTGTGTGTGTGTGTGTGTGTGTGTGTGTGCTTACAAGCTTGCTTGTCTATTTGTGCCTGTGTGTGTGTGTGTGTGTGTGTGTGTGTGTGTGTGTGTGTGTGTGTGTGTGTGTTGTCTGTTTGTGTGTGTGCTGTGTGTGTTGCTTGTCTGTTTGTGTGTGTGTGTGTGTGTGTGTGTGTGTGTGTGTGTGTGTGTGTGTGTGTGTGTGTGTGTGTGTGTGTGTGTGTGTGTGTGTGTGTGTGTGTGTGTGTGTGTGTGTACACTATGACTCACAGTCCAGCCCCCTCCGTCCGTGGTCATGTCACAGTAGACCTGGAAGCCGTAGGGGTAGTGAGTGGGAAACACAGAGTAGATGCCATCCTCCCTCTGACCATTAGCATACAGATCACCACAGTCACGAGGACGAGAGCCTAGAGAGATACAGAGACAGATATATATATATTGTATATTATCTACCTCACTTGCTTTGGCAATGTTAACACATGTTTCCCATGCCAATAAAGCCCCTTGAATTGAATTTAGAGCGAGAGAGAAATACAGATACAGAGAGAGATGCAGAGAGAGAGAGAGAGAAAGATACAGAGGGAGAGAGACAGAGAGGAGATATACAGAGAGAGAGAGAGAGAGACACAGATGCAGAGAGAGAGAGAGAGAGAAAGATACAGAGAGGGAGAGAGACCGAGCGAATAGCGAGAGAGGAGAGCTACACAGAGAGAGAGATACAGAAAGAGAGGGTAAGGGATACAGAGCGAGAGAGAGAGAGATGCAGAAGGTAAGAGAGAGAGTCAAAAAGGGACAGAGAGAAAAAGAAGAGAAACAAAAAGCTCTCAGTTTGAATTCCAGCTGGAAAGCAAAACAAGTGGCTAAAACATTACGTAAGTGTAAACAAAGAGATATGACAGAGATGAGGAGAACATTCCACTAGACTTCTTAGCCTCAAACAGGCTTGACAATGAGGAAGAGGGGGTTAATGGGGACTCCTTGGGTGGTGAGAGAGAGATGGAGAGGGAGAGAAAGAGGAAGGAGGTTTGCTCCCAAAATGGTGTTATTTTTGGAGCTTGTTGTTTACAGTTGTGGCACAATGACTATCAACCTCAGATTCAGTACCAGAGTTGCTTTTCTTACAGATAATCTATACTGAACAAAAATGTAAGCCAACATGTAAAGATTTGGTCCCATGTTTAATGAACTGAAATAAAATATCCCAACATTTTCCATACGCACATAAAACGTACTTCCCTCGAATGTTGTGCAACAAATGTGTTTACATCCCTGTTAGTGAGCATTTTCCTCATGGTGCTATCTATTTTGTGAAATGCACCAGTCCCTCCTGCAGCAAAGCACCCCCACAACATGATGCTGCCACCTTCTTGCTTCACGGTTGGGATGGTGTTCTTCAGTTTGCAAGCCTCCCCATTTTCCTCCAAACATAACAATGGTCATTATGGCCAAACAGATCCATTTTTGTTTCATCAGCCCAGAGGAAATTTCATCAAAAAGTATGATATTTTTCCCCATGTGCAGTTGCAAACCGTAGCCTGGCTTTTAGATGGCGATTTTAGAGCAGTGGCTTCTTCCTTGCTGAGCGGCCTTAAAAGATTATTTCGATATAGGACTCCTTTTACTGTGGATATAGATACTTTTGTACCTGTTTCCTCCAGCATCTTCACAAGGTCCTTTGCTGTTGTTCTGGGATTGATTACCACTTTTAGCACCAAAGTACGTTCATCTCTAGGAGACAGAATTCTCTCCTTCCTGAGCGGTATGACGGCTGCATGGTCCCATGGTGTTTATACTTGCATACTATTGTTTGTACAGATGAACGTGGTACCTTCAGGTGTTTGGAAATTGCTCCCAAGGATGAACCAGACTTGTGGAGATCTACAAAAAAATTCTGAGGTCTTGGCAGATTTCTTTTGATATTCCCATGATGTCAAGCAAAGGGGCACTGAGTTTGAAGGTAGGCCTTGAAATACATCCACAGGTACACCTCCAATTGACTCAAATTATGTCCATTAGCCTATCAGAAGCTTCTAAAGCCATGCCATCATTTTCTGGAATATTCCAAACTGTTTAAAGGCACAGTCAAAACTTAGTGTATGTAAACTTCTGACCCACTGGAATTGTGAAACAGTGAGTTATAAGTGAAATAATCTGTCTGTAAACAATTGTTGGAAAAATGACTTGTGTCATGCACAAAGTATATGTCCTAACCAACTTGCCAAACTATAGTTCGTGGAGAAATTTGTGGAGTGGTTGAAAAACAAGTTTTAATGGCTCCAACCTAAGTGTTTACATTGACCTCCCCTCCCCTCCCCTTTGTTTTTCCACTCTTTTAGCTGCGTTTCGGCCATTATTATGAGCCGTCCTCCCCTCAGCAGCCTCCTCTGATTGAAATGAATCCTGTATCATCCTAGTTCTATATATGCAGGCATCCCGGAGTGTGAAATTACATCAATGATTGTAATGCAGTACCCATCTGTGTGAAATATTTATCAAAACCTGGGGCCTGTGGCAAACACACGCACAGGCACACACACACACACACACACACAAACACACACACACTCTCTGGTGGCATTACCATTGGAGTGTGTGTGGTACATAAGTGTCAGCCGTTGTGTATTCCATGGCTGGCTGAAGAGGGAGAATCTACTGGAAGGCTTCCCTCAGGTCTGATGTAGGTTCATCTAAAGCTCCTGGCAGGTATGATGTAGGTTTGTCTGAAGCTTCCGTCAGGTCTGATGTAGGTTTGTCTGAAGCTTCCATTAGGTCTGATGGAGGTTCGCCTGAAGCTTCCCTCAGGGATCACACCTCAGTCTTTCTCAGGCTCTCACTCCAAGCACAACATCCCAATGGACACACCAATCACTACTCTCCAATCACTACCGCCTAGCTCCACTCCCATTCCCCAGGCACTCTCATTTGTTTACTTCTGTAACCGTAAAAGCCTTGGTTTAATGCATGTTAACATTAGAAGCCTCCTCCCTAAGTTTGTTTTACTCACTGCTTGAGCACTTTGCCAACCCGGATGTCCTAGCTGTGTCTGAATCCTGGCTCAGGAAGACTACCAAAAACCCTGAAATTTCCATCCCTAACTATAACTTTTTCCGACAAGATAGAACTGCCAAAGGGGACGGAGTTGCAATCTACTGCAGAGATAGCCTGCAGAGTTCTGTCTTACTATGCAGGTCTGCACCCTAACAATTCTAGCTTCTACTTTTAAAAATCTACCTTTCCAGAAACATATCTCTCACCGTTGCCGCTTGCTATAGGCCACCCTCTGCCCCCATCTGTGCCCAGGACACCATATGTGAACTGATTGCCCCCCATCTATCTTCAGAGCTCGTGCTGCTAGGTGACCTAAACTGGGACATGCTTAAAATCCCGGCCATCCTACAATCTAAACTTGATGCCCTCAATCTCACAGGAATTATCAATGAACCAACTAGGCACAACCCCAAATCTGTAAACACAGGCACCCTCATAGATATCATCCTAACCAACTTGCCCTCCAAAAATACCTCTACTAGAGGTCAACCAATTAATCTTAATGGCCGATTAATTAGGGCCGATTTCAAGTTTTCATAACTATAGGAAATCTGTATTTTTGGACATCGATTTGGGCGATTAAAAAAATAATATTTTTTTACACCTTTATTTAATCTTTATTTAACTAGGCAAGTCAGTTAAGAACACATTCTTACTTTCAATGACGGCCTAGGAATGGTGGGTTAACTGCCTTGTTCAGGGGCAGAACGACAGATTTGTACCTTGTCAGCTCGGGGATTCAATCTTGCAACCTTACAGTTAACTAGTCCAACGCTCTAACCACCTGCCTCTCATTGCACTCCACGAGGAGACTGCCTGTTACACGAATGCAGTAAGCCAATGTAAGTTGCTAGCTAGCATTAAATTTATCTTACAAAAAACAATCAATCAATCATAATCACTAGTTAACTACACATGGTTGATGATATTACTAGTTTATCTAGCGTGTCCTGCGTTGCATATAATCGGTGCGGTGCGTATTTGCGAAAAAGGACTGTCCTTGCTCCAATGTGTATCTAACCATAAACATCAATGCCTTTCTTCAAATCAATAGACAGAAATATATATTTTTAAACCTGCATATTTAGCTAAAATAAATCCAGGTTAGCAGGCTATATTAACCAGGTGAAATTGTGTCACTTCTCTTGCGTTCATTGCACACAGAGTCAGGGTATATGCAACAGTTTGGGCCGCCTAATTTGCCAGAATTATACGTAATTATGACATAACATTGAAGGTTGTGCAATGTAACAGGAATATTTAGACTTATGGATGCCACCCGTTAGATAAAATACGGAACGGTTCCGTATTTCACTGAAAGAATAAACGTCTCGTTTTCTAAATGAAAGTTTCCGGATTCGAACATACTAATGACCTAAGACTCGTATTTCCGTGTGTTATTATGTTATAATTAAGTCTATGATTTGATAGAGCAGTCTGACTGAGCAATGGTAGGCACCAACAGGCTCGTAAGCATTCACTCAAAAAGCACTTTCGTGCGTTTTACCAGCAGCTCTTTGCTGTGCTGCAAGTATTGCGCTGTTTATGACTTCAAGCCATCAACTCCTGAGATTAGGCTGGTGTAACCGATGTGAAAAGGCTAGCTAGTTAGTGGGGTGCGCGCTAATAGCGTTTCAAACGTCACTCGCTCTGAGCCTTCTAGTAGTTGTTCCGCTTGCTCTGCATGGGTAACGCTGCTTCGAGGGTGGCTTTTGTCGATGTGTTCCTGGATCGAGCCCAGGTAGGAGAGAGGAGAGGGACGGAAGCTATACTGTTACACTGGCAATACTAAAGTGCCTATAAAGCATCCAATAGTCAAAGGTATATATGAAATACAAATGGTATAGAGAGAAATAGTCCTATAATTCCTATAATAACTACAACCTAAATCTTCTTACCTGGGAATATTGAAGACTCATGTTAAAATGAACCACCAGCTTTCATACGTTCTCATGTTCTGAGCAAGGAACTTAAACGTTAGCTTTCTTACATGGCACATATTGCACTTTTACTTTCTTCTCCAACACTTTGTTTTTGCATTATTTAAACCAAATTGAACATGTTTCATTATGTATTTGAGACTAAATTGATTGTATTGATGTATTATATTAAGTTAAAATAAGTGTTAATTCAGTATTGTTGTAATTGTTATTATTACAAATAAATACAAACAATTGGCCGATTTAATCGGTATCGGCTTTAATGGGCCTCCAATAATCGGTATCGGTCTCGGTTTTGAAAAATCATAATCGGTCGACCTCTTCCTCACCATCTTAAATAAGTATGCCACTTTAAAAAAATGTAGAACCAGGAACAGATATAGCCCTTGGTTCACTCCAGACCTGACTGCCCTTGACCAGCACAAAAACATCCTGTGGTGTTCAGCATTAGCATTGAATAGCAACCGTGATATGCTTTTCAGGGAAGTTAGGAACCAATATACACAGGCAGTTAGGAAAGCTAAGGCTAGTTTTTTCAAGCAGAAATTTGCATACTGTAGCACAAACAAAAAAGTTCAGGGACACTGTAAAGTCGATGGAGAATAAGAGCATCTCCTCCCAGCTGCCCACTGCACTGACGCTAGAAAACACTGTCACCACCGATATATCCACGATAATTGAGAATTTCAATAAGCATTTCTCTATGGCTGGCCATGCTTTGCACCTGGCTACCCCTACCCCGGTCAACAGCCCTGCACTCCCCACAGCAACTCGCCCAAGCCTCCCCGATTTCTCCTTCACCCAAATCCGGATAGCTGAAAGAGCTGCAAAATCTGGACCGCTACAAATCAGTCGGGCTAGACAGTCTGGACCCAGTCTCTTTCTAAAATGATCTGCCGAAATTGTTGCAACCCGTATCACAAGCCTGTTCAACCTCTCTTTCGTATCGTCTGAGATTCCCAAAGATGTGAAAGCTGCAGCGGTCATCCCCCTCTTCAAAGGGGGAGACACTCTAGACCCAAACTGCTACAGACATATATCTATCCTACCCTGCCCTTTTAAGGTCTTCGAAAGCCAAGTTAACAAACCGATTACCAACCATTTTGAATCTCACTGTACCTTCTCCGCTATGCAATCTGGTTTCAGAGCTGGTCGCGGGTGCACCTCAGCCACGCTCAAGGTCCTAAATGATATCATAACCGCAATCGATAAGAGACAATACTGTGCAGCCGTATTCATTGACCTGGCCAAAGTTTTCAACTCAATCACAACATTCTTAATGGCAGACTCAACAGCCTTGGTTTCTCAAATGATTGCCTCGCCTGGTTTACCAACTACATCTCTGATAGAGGTCAGTGTGTCAAATCGGAGGGCCTGTTGTCCGGACCTCTGGCAGTCTCTATGGGGGTGCCACAGGATTCAATTCTCGGGCCGACTCTCTTCTCTGTATACATCAGTGATGTCGCTCTTGCTGTTGGTGATTCTCAAATCCACCTCTACGCAGACGACACCATTCTCTATACTTCTGGCCATTCATTGGACACTGTGTTAACTAACCTTCAATGCAATACAACTCTCCTTCCGTGGCCTCCAACTGCTCTTAAATGCAAGTAAATCTAAATGCATGCTCTTCAACCGATCACTGCCTGCACCTGCCCGCCCGTCCAGCATCACTACTCTGGACGACTCTGACTTAGAATATGTGGATAACTACAAATACCTATGTGTCTGGTTAGACTGTAAACTCTCCTTCCAGACTCACATTAAGCATCTCCAATCGGCTTCCTATTTCGCAACAAAGCATCCTTCACTCATGCTGCCAAACATACCCATATAAACATACCCATCGTAAAACTGACCATCCTACCGATCCTCGACTTCGGCGATGTCATTTATAAAACAGCCTCCAACACTCAACAAATTGTATGCAGTCTATCACAGTGCCATCCGTTTTGTCACCAAAGCCCCATATACTACCCACCACTGTGACCTGTACGCTCTCGTTGGCTGGCCCTCGCTTCACTCTCGTCGCCAAAAACACTGGCTCCAGGTCATCTACAAGTCTCTGCTAGGTAAAGCACCGCCTTATCTCAGCTCACTGGTCACCATAGCAGCATCCACTCGTAGCACACGCTCCAGCAGGTATATCTCACTGGTCACCCCCAAAGCCAATTCATCCTTTGGCCGCCTTTCCTTCCAGTTCTCTGCTGCCAAGGACTGGAACAAACTGCAAAAATCACTGAAGCTGGAGACTCATATCTCTCTCACTAGCTTTAAGCACCAGCTGTCAGAGCAGCTCACAGATCACTGAACCTATACATAGCCAATCTGTAAACAGCCCATCCAACTACCTCATCCCCATACTGTATTTATTTATTTATCTTGCTCCTTTGCACCCCAGTATCTATACTTGCACATTCATCTTCTGCACATCTACTATTCCAGTGTTTAATTGCTATATTGTAATTACTTTGCAACCATGGCCAATGTATTGCCTTAACTCCCTTATCTTACCTAATTTGTACTCACTGTATATACTTTTTCCCCCTTTTTTCCCCTACTGTATTATTGACTGTATGTTTGTTTATTCCATGTGTAACTCTGTGTTGTTGTATGTGTCGAACTGCTATGCTTTATCTTGGCCAGGTCGAAGTTGCAAATGAGAACTTCTTCTCAACTAGCCTACCTGGTTAAAAGGTGATTTAAAATATATATATTTACATACTGTACTGTATATTCAACACTCATGCATTCAACACTAGCACCAAGGGTAATGAGGTAATATTAATCTCTGCCACTGGCAGATAGAGATACAGTACTATATTGAACAACACAGAGAACTATAGAGTATGTCTACAGGAACAGACAGAGACAGACACATATGAAGACCCAGAGACACACACATAGACATATGCATGAATGGCAGACAGACAGACAGACAGACAGTTACATAACCAGCCAGTTAGCTACATACCAGACAGCCACACAGTCAGCCAGCCAGCCAATCAGCCAGCCACAAAGCCAGCCAGCCGGCCACATATTCAGTCAGCCACATAACTAGCCAGCCAGCTAGCCAGACATGGACAGACAGCTATCAGACTTACCATTGGCACAGCCTTTGAGACGAGCCCCTCTGACCGGTGCTCTCTGTAGGTCAGCCTTGACCCGAGCCTTCAGTCCCCCTGTCTCCTTCTGCATGGAGCTGAGAGCATCGCTCACAGTGTTCACCACCTTCACCATGTTGATTTGGCTCTCAGACAGTAGCTGCAATACACACAGTATTAACCATTAGTTAACCCAAACTTGTGAACTTGATTAAGTGATGTTGTGCAGTTTGTTGCTAACGTTACTTTGCTACCTTGCTACCTGCCACTTTGCTACCTGCTACTGTTTTTACTTTTTAAGCAGCGTTTTAGAATTATTTTTTTTCCTCATTAACTTTTTTCATTGAGCTTTTTCTCCCCGGGCGCTTTATCTAGGTAAGGTTCAACAGGACCTCCACCAGCTGAAGCTGTAGTAACATTAACATTATGCCTTCTAATTGCAGTCGCTGTAATCATAATATGCAAGAGAACGATTGCCTTTTGTTTAGGATATCTGTGCTGCAAGCTCAGCTTCAGATGCAATGGTTAGGCAAGAGCAATTTAAGTGTAGGAAAGGATGAAACAGCATCTGTGCCACCAATAAGTACAAATAGTAGTATAAATCCCCCCGCACAGTCCACACAGCCGGACATTTTTCTCATGGCTTCCGGAAGGAAATGCTGTATGAGTCCTCAAACGGTGTCGCTCATTCAGCCAACAGAAACTTTCGACCGGTTCTCTCCATTAAGCGACGAGTCGGAGTCAGAGGCCGAGCCTTCTCTGGTCTCACCTCCACCCGTTACTGGGTCTGAGACGCCGAAGCCTCCCACCATTAGCTCTGACAAATTGAAAACCCTAGTCATTAGTGACTCCATTACCTGCAATATGAGACTTAAAAAGAATAATCCAGCGATCATACACCGTTTACCAGGGGGCAGGGCTACCGACGTTAAGGCTACACTGAAGATGATGCTGGCTAAGGCTAAAACTGGCGACTGTAGAGAGTATAGGGATATTGTTATCCACGTCGGCACCAACAATGTTAGGATGAAACAGTCAGAGGTCACCAAGCGCAACATAGGTTCAGCGTGTAAATCAACTAGAAAGATGTGTCGGCATCAAGTAATTGTCTCTGGCGCCCTCCCAGTTAGGGGGAGTGATGAGCTCTACAGCAGTCTCACAACTCAATCACTGGTTGAAAACTGTTTTCTGCCCCTCCCAAAAGATAGAATTTGTAGATAATTGGCCCTCTTTCTGGGACTCACCCACAAACAGGACCAAACCTGGTCTGCTGTGGAGTGACGAACTCCATCCGAGCTGGAGGGGTGCTCTCATCTTATTTATGGACATAGACAGGGCTCTAACTCCTCTAGCTTCACAATGGGATAGGGTGCAGGCCAGGCAGCAGGCTGTTAGCCAGCTTGCCAGCTTAGTGGAGTCTGCCACTAGCACAGTCAGTGTAGTCAGCTCAGCTATCCCCATTGAGACCGAGTCTGTGCCACAATCTAGGTTGGGCAAAAATAAACATGGCGGTGTTTGCCTTAGCAATCTCACTGGAATAAAAACCTCCTCCATTCCTGTAATTATTGAAAGAGATTGTGATATATCACATCTCAAAATAGGGCTGCTTATTGTTAGATCCCTAACTTCCAAGGCAGTTATAGTCAATTAACTAATCACTGATCATAATCTTGATGTGATTGGCCTGACGTGAAACATGGCTTAAGCCTGATTAATTTACTGTGTTAAATGAGACCTCTCCTCCTGGTTACACTAGCGACCATATCCCCTGTGTATCCCGCATAGGCGGAGGTGTTGCTAACATTTACGATAGCAAATTTCAATTTACCCCCCAAAAAATGACTTTGTTTTTGTCTTTTAAGCTTCTGGTCATGAAATCTATGCAGACTACTCAATCACTTTTGTTTACAGGCCTCCTGGGCCGTATACACCATTCCTCACTGAGTTCCCTGAATTCCTATCGGACCTTGTAGTCATGGCAGATAATATTCACAATTTTGGTTAAATTCACATGGAGAAGTCCACAGACCCACTCCAAAAGTACTTCGGAGCATCATTGACTCAGTGGGATTTGTTCACTGGACCTACTCCTCCGGACCTACTCACTGCCACAGTCATACTCTGGACCTAGATTTGTCCCATGGAATAAATATTGTGGATCTTAATGTGTTTCCTCATAATCCAGGACTATTTGGTATTTTATTAGGATCCCCATTAGCTGTTGCAAAAGCAGCAGCTACTCTTCCTGGGGTCCACACAAAACATGAAACATAATACAGAATGACATAATACAGAACATCATTAGACAAGAACTGCTTAAGGACAGAACTACACACAATTTTTAAAGGGCACATGTAGCCTACATATCAATGCATTCACACAAACTATCTAGGTGAAATAATCTTTCAAACCAACCTGTTAAAGATAGGGCAGAATACTGCCCCCTTTGGAGGAATTGCGTGCCCATAGTAAACAGGAAACAAATCTGTCCAAAATTGCTAATATATGCATATAATAATAATTATTGAATAGAAAACACGCTAAAGCTTCGAAAACCGTTCAAATTATGTCTGTATGTAAAGCAGAACTCTCAGGGCAGCCATTCTCCCAAACTCTCTCTTGTCATCAGAAAAGTTGGGCCAACTTTGACGTCATCGCCCCCACCCTTCCCAACCAGCTACGGATCTGGGAACAGTTTCTATCTCTTCAGCGCGATGTCTCCTTTCAATGGGGCGTTTCATTGTGAGAATCGCGCGCTCCCTCGCCCTTTGGTGGGCTAAAACCTTTGGTTCACGCGAAAATACATGCACTTCCATGCACGCTTCGCGTCTGGAGCTCTCTTTGTTCCAGGTTTCACCAAACGATGTCAGTTTATCTGTTCGAGCTGATACTTGTTTTGCACATTTAGAACATCCTAAAGCTTGATTCTGCACTTAGTTTGACCAGTTTAGTCGACATATAATATGTAATTTTGAAGTTTTGATGCGCATCCACTAGAATTTTGGCTGCATTTCAGCCGGAATTTGTCGCATTTGATAACCCAAAGACACAGACTTGAAAACCAAACGCAGTTTTTGGTAAGTATGACTCCTTCCACGGCTTCTGATCGAAGAACATCAAAGGTAAGGGAAAATTTATGTGGTAATTTTGTGTTTCTGTGGACTCAAACATAGAGGAGACATAATGCTAATTTCTGAGCGCCGTCTCATATTATAGCCTAGTGAACGAACTCTGTAACGTTAAAAATAAATGTAACACAGTGGTTGCATTAAGAAGAAGTGTATCTTTCTAACTATATGTAGAACATGTATCTTTAGTCAAAGTTTATGATGTGTATTGCTTGTTATCTGACTTTATCTGGCGGAGCTATCATCATTTCTCCGGACATTTGAGTAGCATTTTTTGAACATGGCGTCATTGTAAACAGAGATTTATGGATATAAATTGCATATTATTGAAAAAAACAAATGTACTGTGTAACATGTCCTATTACTGTCATCTGATGAAGATTTTCAAAAGGGTAGTGAATTATTTTTCTTTTAATCCTGCGGTTGTTGATTGCATATTTTGTTCAACTTGGCTATTCAAATTAGCTGTGTCTTTGGTGGTGGTTTGTCATAAATATGTGCTATGTTTTCGCCGTGAAACATTTTAGAAATCTGACTTGCTGGCTAGATGAACAAGGTGTTTATCTTTCATTTGAGCTATTGGACTTGTTAATGTGTGGAGGTTAAATATTTCTAAGAATATTTTTGCATTCCGTGCGCCACCGTTCCAGCTGAACGTGGGAGGGGTCGTTCCCAAAAGGGAACCTTATCCCGTCAACAGCAATATGAGATGGAAGGAAGTTCCATGCAATAAGGGCTCTATATAATACTGTATGTTTTCTTGCATTTGTTCTGGATTTGGGGACTATGAAAAGACTCCTGGTGGCATGTCTGGTGGGATAAGTGTGTGTGTAAATGTACTTTGCAAACAATTTGGGATTTTCAACATATTAATGTTTCTTATAAAAAGAAGTGATGCAGTCAGTCTCTCCTCAACTCTTAGGAGACTGGCATGCATAGTATTTATATCAGCCCTCCGATTACAATTAAGAGCAAAACGTGCCCCTCTGGTCTGGGCTAGCTGTAACAACTAGGTCTTTGCTTGCCGCACTGGACCACACGACTGGACAATAATCAAGATTAGACAAAACTAGAGCCTGCAGAACTTGCTTTTTGGAGTGTGAAGTCAAAAAATCAGAGCATCTCTTTATTACGGCTAGACCTCTCCCCATCTTTGCAACCACTGAAACTATATGTTTTTACCATGACAGTTTACAATCTAAGGTAATGCCAAGTAATTTAGTCTCCTCAACTTGTTCACCAGCCACACCATTCATTACCAGATTCAGCTGAGGTCTAGCACTTAAGGAATGATTTGTACCAAATACAATGCACTTAGTTTTATAGATATTCAGGACCAGTTTATTACTGGCCACCCATTCCAAAACAGACTACAACTCTTTGCAGTGACTTCATTAGCTGATGCGTATATGGTTGAATCATCAGCATACATGGACACACATGCTTTGTTTAATGCCAGTGGCAGGTCATTGGTAAAAATAGAAAAGAGTAGAGGGCTGAAAGAGCTGCCCTGTGGTACACCACACTTTACATGTTTGACATTAGAGACACCTCCATTAAAGAAAACCCTTTGAGTTCTATTATATAGATACAGTAGCTCTGAATCCACAATATGGAAGAGGTTGAAAAGCCTCAGCACTTAAGTATTTTCAACAACAGGTTATGGTCAGTAATATGAAAGGCTGCAATGAAATCTAACAGTACAGCTCCAACAATCTTCTTGTTATCAATTTCTTTCAACCAATCATCAGTCATTTGTGTCAGTGCAGTACTTGTTGAGTGCCCTTCTCTATAAGCATGCTGAAAGTCTGTTGTTAATTTGTTTATAGAGAAATAGTGTCACGCTGGCATAAAGGGTCGGGAGACAGGCGCAGGAATTCATAATAGGGTTATTTATTACACCCAAATGATGGTGCGCCGTGAACAGGCACGGGGACAAAGACCAAATAAACACTATACAAAACACAGGGTTGAAACCCAAACAAAAGCGCGAGGAGTACCTCGAATAAATAACACAAGCGCACAATGATTATCACACGGGACGAGACCCATAATTATCTGCGCAATCCACAATTGCACGAAAGCCAAAACACACAGCACAGGTACTCACACGACCAACAGACATAGTAACAATAATCGACAGGACAATGGTGAACCAAGGACACACTTATAAAATTACTAATCACTGGGAATAGGAGCCAGGTGTGCGTAATGAAAGTTCCGAAGGGATCCGTGACAAATAGCAATTTTTTCCAACAGTTTGCTAAGAGCTGGCAGCAAGCTTATTGGTCTGCTGTTAGAACCAGTAAAGGCCGATTTACCACTCTTGGGTAGCGGAATTACTTTGGATTCCCTCTAGGCCTGAGGACAAAGACTTTCCTCTAGGTTCAGATAAAAAATATGACAGATATGAGTGGCTATAGAATCAGCCACCATCCTCAGTAGCTTTCCATCTAAGATGTCAATGCCAGGGAGTTTGTCATTATTGATCATTAACAATAATTTTTCCCACACTAACTTTACAAAATTCAAACTTGCACTGCTTTTCTTTCATTATTAGTTGTTTTATGCATGAATAGAATTGCTCACTTTTTGCCGTGCGCATTTCCTGCCTAATTTTGCCCACTTTGCCAATGAAATAATCATAAAAATAATTGGCAACATCAAATGGTTTTGTGATGAATAAGCCATCTGATTTGAATTGAGTTGAATTTGTCTTTCTGCCCATAATTTAATTTAAAGAACTCCAAAGTTTTTTTCCATCATTCTTTATATCATTGATCTTTGCTTCATAATACATTTTCTTCTTCTTTCTGTTGAGTTTGGTCACATAATTTCTCAATTTGCAGTAAGTAAGCCAGTCAGATGTACAGCCAGACTTATTAGCCACTCCTTTTCCCCTCTCTTTCAACCATACAGTTTTTCAAAATCCTCATCAATCGATGGATCTTTAACTGTACTAACATTCCGTTTCTTAACAGGTGCATGTTTATCCTGACCTCGGATGGGGCCACAGTGTCTCCTGACCCCTCCTGTCTCAGCCTCCAGTATTTATGCTGCAGTAGTTTATGTGTCGGGGGGCTGGGGTCAGTTTGTTATATCTGGAGTACTTCTCCTGTCCTATTCGGTGTCCTGTGTGAATCTAAGTGTGCGTTCTCTAATTCTCTCCTTCTCTCTTTCTTTCTCTCTCTCGGAGGACCTGAGCCCTAGGACCTGAGCTCCAGGACTACCTGACATGATGACTCCTTGCTGTCCCCAGTCCACCTGGCCATGCTGCTGTTCCAGTTTCAACTGACCTGAGCCCTAGGACCATGCCCCAGGACTACCTGACATGATGACTCCTTGCTGTCCCCAGTCCACCTGGCCATGCTGCTGCTCCAGTTTCAACTTCCACCTGACTGTGCTGCTGCTCCAGTTCAACTGTTCTGCCTTATTATTATTCGACCATGCTGGTCATTTATGAACATTTGAACATCTTGGCCATGTTCTGTTATAATCTCCACCCGGCACAGCCAGAAGAGGACTGGCCACCCCACATAGCCTGGTTCCTCTCTAGGTTTCTTCCTAGGTTTTGGCCTTTCTAGGGAGTTTTTCCTAGCCACCGTGCTTCTACACCTGCATTGCTTGCTGTTTGGGGTTTTAGGCTGGGTTTCTGTACAGCACTTTGAGATATCAGCTGATGTACGAAGGGCTATATAAATAAATTTGATTTGATTTGATTTGATTTATCAATAATTGGAAGAAGGAATTGCATAAATTCATCAAGTGCAGCGTCTGGATGCTACTCATTAATCACATCAGACCAACAAATATTTTTAACACCATCCACATAACTGTCACAACAAAATATTTTGTATGATCTCTTATACACTATTTTAGGCCCATCTGTTAGAACTTTGGCTTTCCTGGATTTAGCCACGATATCGTGATCACTGCATCCAATGGGTACGGATACAGCTTTAGAACAAAGTTCTACAGTATTAGTAAAAATGTGATCAATACATGTGGATGATCTTGTTCCTGTAGTGTTTGTAAACACCCTGGTAGGTTGATTAATAACCTGAACCAGATTACAGACACTGGTTACAGTCAGAAGCTTGCTCTTGAGCAAACAGCTTGATGAAAACCAGTCAATATTCAGGTCGCCAAGAAAGTAGACATCTCTGTCACATCACATACACAATCAGGCATTTCACACACAATATTTAGATACTGACTATTGGCACTTGGTGGCCTATATAAACACTCAAAAGAAAAGGCTTTAGATATTCCAAGTGAACCTGCAACCACAACACTTCAATAACACTTGACATAAGATATTCTCTAAGTATTACAAGGATATGGCTGTATATCCGGCTAGTTGCAATGCCAAATAGCTCGTCAGGAACAATTTGGCAGGATCACTGGAAAGATACAAGCAGTCCCAGCAACTTATGCCAACTGCGTCGCGTGATCCAACATAAGAAGGTAGCTAGGTAGCTAGGTAGCTACCAAGAACTATCCAATATACTTTTAAACAACAAAGTTGCTTTTGGAGCACCTTATGTTTGCAATCGCAACAAATAATCTGCTCAGGCCCCAACCAAGCATCATCAAAAGCTGTGCTATAAATTCTCGGACATGCAAAGATTCCTAGATGCCCTTCCACTCCCTCCACCTATCCAAGGACGTCAGAGTACAAAAATTGGTTAAAACCACCTAACTGAGGAACTCGATTTAACCTTGCATAATACCCTAGATGCAGTTTCACCGCTTAAAACTAGCTCCCTGGTATACAGAAAATTAGAACGGAAATGGTGTTAAGTCTTCCGACTAGCTTGGAAAGACAGTAACATGCAGTATCGAAGAGCCCTCACTGCTGCTCGATCATCCTATTTTTCCAACTTAATTGAGGAGAATCATTGGAAAGCAAATTATGGACTCCTCTTTAAATCTGTATATTTCTCCAAAGCTCAGTTGTCCTGAGTCTGCACAACACTGTCAGGACCTAGGATCAATGGAGACACTCAAGTGTTTTAATACAATATATCTTGACACATTGATGAAAATAGTCATGGCCTCTAAACCTCCCATTCCTCTCAAAAATGTTAGAAAAAGCTGTTGTACGGCAACTCACTGCCTTCCTGAAGACAAACAATGCATACGAAACGCTTCAGTCCGGTTTTAGACCCCATCATAGCACTGAGACTCATGAAAGTGGTAAATGACCTTTTAAAGGCATCAGGTCGAGGCTCTGCATCTGTCCTCTTGCAATTAGACCTTAGTGCTGCTTTTGATACTATTGATCACCACATTATTTTGGAGAGATTGGGAACTGAAATTGGTCTACATGGACAGGTTCTGGCCTGGTTTAGATCTTATCTGTCGGAACGATATCAGTTTGTCTCTGTGGATGGTTTGTCCTCTGACAAATCAACTGTAGACTTCAATGTTCCTAAATGTTCCGTTCTAGGACCACTATTGTTTTAACTATATATTTTACCTATTGCTAATGTCATTCGGAAACATAATGTTAACTTTCACTGCTATGTGGACGATACACAGTTGTACATTTCAATGAAACATGGTGAAGCCCCAAAATTGCCCTCCCTGGAGGCCTTTCTTTCAGACATAAGGAAGTGGATGGTGGCAAATGTTTTACTTTTAAACTTGGACAAAACAGAGATGCTAGTTCTAGGTCCCAAGAAACAAAGAGATCTTCTGTTGGATCTGACAATTAATCTCGATGGTTGTACAGTTGTCTCAAATAAAACTGAAGGACCTCGGCATTACTCTGATCTCTCTTTTGATGAACATATCAATACTGTTTCAAGGACAGCTTTTTTCCATCTATGTAACATTGCAAAAATCAGAAACTTTGTACAAAAATGATGCAGAAAAATTCATCCATTCTTTTGTCACTTCAAGATTAGACTCCTGCAATGCTCTACTTTCCGGCTACCCAAATAAACCACTAAATAAAATAACCTTCAATTCAAGATGGCGCTGGAGGAGATGCCTGCCGTTTTCGGTCTCCTAACAAATGGTGCTATTTTGTGTTTTTTTCCGTGATATTTGTAAATTATTCTGTACGTAATGTTTTTGCAACCGTATCTTACGGCAGAAAAGAGCTTCTGGATATCAGGACAGCGATCACTCATAGAACAGCACACTCCGGTAAGACGAGGGGGGGCGGTCTGTGCATATTTGTAAACAACAGCTGGTGCACGAAATCTAAGGAAGTCTCTAGATGAGCAACTAGAGGAAAAATTTGCAACCAGAGGAAAAAAATCTAGATCACCTGTACTCCACACACAGAAACGCATACAAAGCTCTCCCTTGCCCTCCATTTGGTAAATCCGACCACAACTCTATCCTGCTGATTCCTGCTTACAAGCAAAAAATAAAGCAGGAAGCACCAGTGTCTCGGTCTATAAAAAAAGGTCAGAGGAAGCAGATGCTAAACTACAGGACTGCTTTGCTATCACAGACTGGAACATGTTCCGGGATTCTTCCGATGACATTGAGGAATGCACCACATCAGCCACTGGCTTTATCAATAAGTGCATTGAGGACGTCGTCCCCACAGTGACTGTACGTACATACCCCAACCAGAAGCCATGGATTACAGGCAACATTCGCACTGAGCTAAAGGGTAGAGCTGCCGCTTTCAAGGTGTGGGACTCTAACCCGGAAGCTTACAAGAAATCCCGCTATGCCCTGTGACGAACCATCAAACAGGCAAAGCCTCAATACAGGGCTAACATTGAATCATACTACACCGGCTCCGACGCTCGTCGGATGTGGCACAGCTTGCAAACTATAACAGACTACAAAGGGATGCTGCCCAGTCACACGAGCCTACCAGACGAGCTAAATCACTTCTATGCTCGCTTGGAGGCAAGCAACACTGAGGCATGCATGAGTGCATTGGCTGTTCCGGACGATTGTGTTATCACGCTCTACGTAGCCGACGTGAGTAAGACCTTTAAGGTTAAAAACCTCTTAGAACTACCCATCCCGGATCCGGGAGAATTGTCATCAACTGCACTAATTAGCATAGCGCAACGGTCAAAAAATATTACTAGAAAATATTCATATTCATGAAATCACAAGTGAAATATAGTGAAACACAGCTTAGCCTTTTGTTAATCACCCTGTCATCTCAGATTTTGAAATGATGCTTTACAGCCAAAGCAAGACAAGCGTTTGTGTAAGTTTATCGATAGCCTAGCATAGCATTATGTCCAGCTAGCAGCAGGAAGCTTGGTCACGAAAATCAGAAAAGCAATCAAGTTAAATCGTTTACCTTTTATGATTTTCGGATGTTTTCACTCACGAGACTCCCAGTTAGACAGCAAATGTTCCTTTTGTTCCATAAAGATTATTTTTATAGCCGAAAGACCTCAGTTTCTTGTCTGCGTTTTGAGAAATCCACCGGAAATTGCGGTCACGACAATGCCGAAAAAAACTCCAAATTAGATCCATAATATCGACAGAAACATGGCAGAAGTTTTTTATAATCAATCCTCAAGGTGTTTTTCAAATATCTATTCGATAATATATCAACTGGGACAATTGGCTTTTCAGTAGAAGGGAGAGGAACAATTACGACCACAATTACGACCATTACGACCATTATGACCACTTACGCAATGTTGTCGTTCACACTAACTATGTCTAGTGGCTGTAGACACATTAGGGAAGCCATATTAGGGAAGCCATAGAAAAAGGAATCTGGTTGATATCCCTTTCAATGGGCAATAGGGATGCATAGGAACACAGGGGTTTCAAAATATGAGTCACTTCCTGATTGGAGTTTTTCTCAGGCTTTCGCCTGCAATATCAGTTCTGTTATACTCACAGACAATATTTTTACAGTTTTGGAAACTTTAGAGTGTTTCCTATCCTAAGCTGTCAATTATATGCATATTCTAGCATCTGGTCCTGAGAAATAGTCTGTTTACTTTGGGAACATTATTTTTCCAAAAATGAAAATAGTGCCCCATAGTTTCAAGAGGTTTTAAACAGGTCAACATACACAAGGCTGCGGGGCCAGACGGATTACCAGGACGTGTGCTCCGGGCATGTGCTGACCACCTGGCAGGTGTCTTCACTGATATTTTCAACATGTCCTTCATTGAGTCTGTAATACCAACATGCTCCAAGCAGACCACCATAGTCCCTGTACCCAAGAACACAAATGACTACAGACCCGTAGCCCTCACGTCCGTTGCCATGAAGACAGCTCAGCGTTCAACACCATAGTATCCTCAAAGCTCATCACCAACCTAAGGATCCTGGGACTAAACACCTCCCTCTGCAACTGGATCCTGTACATCCTGACAGGCCGCCACCAGGTGGTGAGGGTAGGTAGCAACACATCTGCCAAGCTGATCCTCAACACTGGAGCTCCCCAGGGGTGCTCAGTCCCCTCTTGTACTCCCTGTTCACCCACGACTGCATGGCCAGGCACGACTCCAGCACCATCATTAAGTTTGCTGACGACACAACAGTAGGCCTGATCACCGACAATGACGAGATAGGGAGTAGGTCAGAGACCTGGCCGGGTGGTGACAGAATAACAACCTATCCCTCAATGTAACCAAGACTAAGGAGATGATTGTGGTCTACAGGAAAAGGAGCACCGAGCACGTCCCCATTCTCATCGACGGGACTGTAGTGGAGCAGGTTGAGAGCTTCAAATTCCTTGGTGTCCACATCAACAACAAACTAGATTGGTCCAAACACACCAAAACTGTTGTGAAGTGGGCACTACAAAGCCTATTCCCCCTCAGGAAACTAAAAAGATTTGACATGGGTCCTGAGATCCTCAAAAGGTTCTACAGCTGCAACACCGAGAGCATGCTGACCGGTTGCATCATTTCCTGGTACGGCAATTGCTCGGCCTCCGACTGCAAGTCACTTCAGAGTGTAGTGCGTAGGGCCCAGTATATCACTGGGGCAAAGCTACCTGCCATCCAGGACCTCTACACCAGGCGGTGTCAGAGGAAGGCCCTAAAAATTGTCAAAGACCCCAGCTACCCCAGTCATAGACTGTTCTCTCTACTACCGCATGGCAAGTGGTACCGGAGTGCCAAGTCTAGGACAAAAAGGCTTCTCAACAGTTTTTACCCCCAAGCCATAAGACTCCTGAAAAGGTAACCAATGATTACCCGGACTATTTGCATTGTGTGCCCTTTAACGATACCTATGTATCGTAGAAATGTATTTCTGCTGTAGTTTTATTTCTATACTTACCTACACACACACACACATATACCTTTTTTTTACACAATTGGTTAGAGCCTGTAAGTAAGCATTTCACTGTAAGGTTTACACCTGTTGTATTCGGCGCACGTGACAAATTCAATTTGATTTGATTTGAGTTAGTGCTAAACACAGCTGCTAGAATCTTGACAATAACCAAATAATGTGATCATATAACTCCAGTGCTAGTCTCTCTACACTGGCTTCCTGTTAAGGCTTGGGCTGATTTCAAGGTTTTACTGCTAACCTACAAAGCATTACGTGGGCTTGCTCCTACCTATCTTTCCGATTTGGTCCTGTCGTACATACCTACACGTACGCTACGGTCACAAGACGCAGACAATGTTGCTCATTGGCTGTAGATTGGCCCCCACCATGGGGCAGCGGACCAGACCTGTGTACCTCTGATATAAGCCAATATCCCCAGCATGCTGCCCGCTGATTGGATTAGAGAAAAGAGCCAGAGCCCATTGGAATGATAAATGAGGTTTCAGGAGAGAATAGATTAAGAAATCTCTCTAACTGTTTCTGTTGTTAACTTCTACCTCTTTACGTCTTTACTTGCTGCTCTGTTCTTCAATGCTGTACACATTACCTAGCTCATCCTGTGCTACTTGGCCAGCAGCTATATGGCCGGGTGTTGGGTACAGACACACGCAAGCACACACATACACACACGATGCAGCGGTCTAAGGCACTGCATCACAGTGCTAGCTGTGTCACTACAGATCCTGGTTTGATAGGCTGTGGCATGTGGCAGTCAGCCGCGACTGGGAGACCCATGAGGTGGTGCACAATTCGCCCAGCGTCATCTGGGTTTGGGGAGGTTTTGGCCGGCCGGGATGTCCTTGTCCCATTGCACTCTAGCGAGTTCTGTGGCGGGGGCCGGGGCACACACATGCTGACATGGTCGACAGGTGTACAGTGTTTCCTCCGACACATTGGTGCGGCTGGCTTCCGGGTTAAACAGGCATTGTGTAAAGAAGCAGTGCAGCTTGGTGGGGTTGTGTTTTGGGGGACGAACGTGTCTCGACCTTCACCTCCCCGAGTCCATATGTGAGTTGCAGTGATGGGACAAGACTGTAACTATCAATTGGATACCACGAAATTTAGGAGAAAAAGGGGTAAAAAAATAAAATAATAATATACTAAAAATAAAAAAACATTGCTGACGAGTAGGTAAACCACCACTTCCCTCTGTATTATGGTCCAATGTGAATTCATTGGAAAATAAACTGGACGATCAACATGGCTGAGCAACGACACAGATAATATAGAGCTGGCTGGCTTCTCCATGCATCGGCAGGAGCTAGACGAGGGGGGGGGGGTCTATTTGTCAATAACTGCTGGAGCACGATGTCTAATTGTATTGCTCAACTGAGGTAGAATACCTCATGATAAGCTGTAGACCACTCTATCTACCAAGACAGTTCTCATCTATATTATTCGCAGCCATCTATTTACCACCACAAAGCGATGCTGTATAAGGCCATAAGCAAACAAGAAAATGCTCATCCAGAAGCTGTGCTCCTAGTGGTAGGGGACTTTAATGCAGGAAAACTTAAATCCATTTTACCTAATTTCTACCAGCATGTCACATGTGCAACCAGAGGAAAAAAATCTCTAGACCACCTTTACTCCACAAACAGAGATGGATACAAAGCTCTCCCTCACACTCCATTTGGCAAATCTGACCATAATTCTATCCTCCTGATTGCTGCTTACAAGCCAAATATAAAGCAGGAAGTACCAGTGACTCGCTCAGTACGTGTCACGACTCCGACCGAAGGTGGCTCCCCTTCCCGTTCAGGTGGTGCCCGGCGGTCGTCGTCGAAGGCCTACTAGCTGCCACTGATTCTTTTCTCCCCCTCCTTATGTGTTTATTGAGTACACCTGTTTTGAGTTGGTTATAATTAGTGAGGCTTTATTAGTCAGCCGGCCCGCCTGGTTCTTTGTGCGGGATTGATTATTGTAACCCTGGTGTTTGCATTAGATGTACATGTTTGTGTATTTAGTGCTAGACTGTTTTTCGTTTCCCTGTGTCTGGGGCATTTGGTTTGAGCACCCGTAAGTGGGAGGACCGTAGTTCTCCGTGTGTGCATTAAAGAAGCACTTTATTGAACTCTGCTTTCCTGCACCTGATTTCACCCTCACGACACCCAGGACCTTACAGTACGGAAGTGGTCAGATGACGTTGATGGTACGCTCCAGGACTGTTTTGCTAGCACAGACTGGAATATGTTCCGGGATTCATCCAATGGCATTGAGGAGTATACCACCTCCGTCACCGGCTTCATCAATAAGTGCATTGACGACGTCGTCCCCACAGTGACCGTAGATACATTTTCCAACCAGAAGCCAGGGATTACAGGTAACATCCGCACTGACCTAAAGGCTAGATCTGACGCTTTTAAGCCTTGTGTGGTGTTCGGGTCTGTGGGACACATTTTCAATGTTAACTTAAAGAAAAATGATCATTGATCTTGGCTCATTTTCTGTGAAGAACATGTAAAATAACACATTTTAATTGAGTGCACACTGTGCACCCCCCTACACATTTATGGTGTTTGTGTCCACTGGACCCAAGGGTAATAAAAGTGTAGAAAAGTGTGTGTGTAGTTGAAAACAATTAAAAATGAAACAAAAAGGTTTGTTGTATGCCTTCACTCCGTCTTCCTCCTCCCAGGGCCTGCTGTTTCAACATCGGCAAGGAGACAGACATGTATTTGGTGCTGTCTGCCTATTTCCTGCTTTTCTCACACTCCTTACCCTTTGTAGTGTGTGAAACTACACAATGTCTTGTGGGAACCTGCACAATGTTATTACAATACAATATTTTGATATATTGTAAAAAAATTCAGTATTTTCCCCCAGCCAGGTGCAAATTGGGGGAGGGACACAACAAATAAATAGCTTTTAATGTGTGGCTCTGCTCAGAAGGCCTTAGAAAATGTTTGAGGAGAGAGAAGTTACTGTGGAAGGAGTGTCTTCCACTTTGGAAGATGAAGAATTTTCCAAACATATCTCTGTCAATTCGGAGTCTGACAGTGAGTTGGAAGAAGAGGATGAGATTGACCCTCAGCCAGCCCCTGGACCAGCCAATCAGTAGCCGCCTCATCAGCATCCTGCAGGAGGAAAAATATGGATGTCAACATGTTTTTTAAATTGAATGGTCTTCTTGTCCAAGGAATGAGCCACCCCGCATGCATCATGCAACCAGGGCCGATGCGAATGACGGTTACTCATGTGCAGGACATAAAGTATTATTTTGAACTGTTCATCGTAGACACAATATAGAAAATCATTCAGGACTGCACTCATTTGGAGGGAAGGCATGTTTTTGGAGAGGGATGGAAGGAGATGGACCTAACTCATTTACATGCATACTTTGGGCTTCTTATCCTTGCTGGTATTTTCAGATCCAATGGGGAATCCACAAAACTTTTCCGTGCAACAATGTCTCTGGAATACATCCACATTATTTCCAGGATTATGCGCTTCAATAAGAGAGACACCAGAACAGCTTGGCATCAGAGAGACAAGCTAGCTGCAATCAGGTCAGTGTGGAACAAGTGGGTGGAACGCATTCCCCTGTTTTACAACCCTGGGCCCAACGTTACTGTTGGTTACTGCAGCTTATGTTATTTAGAGGCCAAGGCCCCTTCAGGCAGTACATACCATCTAAACCCGCAAAATATGGAATCAAGATCTGGGTTGCCTCTGATGCTGCTTCATCGTATGCGTGGAACTTGCAAGCGGTCTAAGGCACTGTATCTCAAGTGCTTGAGGCGTCACTACAGACACTCTGGTTCGAATCCAGGCTGTATCACAACCGGCCATGATTGGGAGTCTCATAGGGCGGCACACAATTGGCCCAGCATCGTCCGGGTGTGGGCCCTCAATGTAAATAAGAATTTGTTCTTAACTGACTTGCCTAGTTAAATGAAGGTTAAACAAAAAATAAAATACGGGGAAGCCAGATGAGGGAGCACCTGAGAAGAACCAAGGGATGCAGGTTGTCCTGGACGTGACACAGGGACTCAGTTGCCACAACATCATATGCAATAACTTTTTAACTTCGCAATAGCTGGGACAGGAGCTTTCCAAGATGAAGCTGACAATGGTAGAATAGTGCAAAAACAAGCCAGATCTCCCACCTCAACACTTGAATGCACGGGAACAGGCCTATCAATACCTCTGTTTGTGTTTATGGCCGACACGTCCCTAGTGTCCTACGTGCTAAAGAAAGGCAAAAATGTGGTACTCATGAATACGCTGCATAGGGATGGGAGAATATGTGGCAGAAATAATAATGGATTACAATGCCACAAAAGGAGGGGTGGACAAATTTAGACAAGCTGGTGACTGGCTACAGCTGCAAAAGAAGATCCCTACACTGGACACTTGTGATATTCTTCAACATCTAGGACATCTCGGCATACAACGCGTTTGTAATCTGGATGGTGTTGAACCCAGATTGGAACAGAGGGAAACTCCAGAGGTGACGGCTCTTTCTCAAGTTCCTGGGCAAGGCACTGGTAAGACCTCAAATCCAGATGATGCAACATATCCCAAGGGCCCCAGCTTCTGCAGCCATTGTGAGGAGGATTCAAGAGGAGGATGCTGGTGAGCCATCAGCCGACCCACAGAAACAACAACTCCAATACCGGAATTAAGTGTGAGTGATGTTGTTGTATGTGTGTGTGTGTGTGTGTGTGTGTGTGTGTGTGTGTGTGTGTGTGTGTGTGTGTGTGTGTGTGTGTGTGTGTGTGTGTGTGTGTGTGTGTGTCTGACTCTCCTACCTTGGCTTACTATAACTACACTACTGGTCAAAAGTTTTAGAACACCTACTCATTCAAGGGTTTTTCTTTGTTTTTACTGTGTTCTACATTGTAGACATCAAAACAATAAAATAACACATATGGAATCATGTAGCAACCAAAAAAGTGTTAAACAAATCAAAATATATTTACATACACACATGTACATACACTCTTTGCCTTGATGACAGATTTGCACACTCTTGGCATTTTCCCAACCAGCTTTACATGGAATGCTTTTCCAACAGTCTTGAAGGAGTTACCGCATATGCTGAGCACTTGTTGGCTGCTTTTCCTTCACTCTGCATTCCAACTCATCCAAACCATCTTGGCGGTTGGAACCAAAAATATCCAATTTGGACTCCAGACCAAACGACACATTTCCACCGGTCTAATGTCCATTGCTCGTGTTTCTTGGCCCAAGCAACTCTCTTCTTCTTATCGGTGTCCTTTAGTAGTGGTTTCCTTGCAGCAATTCGACCATGAAGGCATGATTCACACAGTCTCCTCTGAAAGGTTGATGTTGAGATGTGTCTGTTACTTGAATTTCTGAGGCTGGTAACTCTATTGAACTTATCTGGGACTTCCATTCCTGTTCCTACGTTTGGGACTTCCATTCCTGTGGCAGTTCTCGTGAGAGCAAGTTTCATCATAGTGATTGATGTTTTTTTGCGACAGCACTTGAAGAAACTTTAAAAGTTCTTGTAATGTTCCGTATTGACTGACCTTTATGTCTTAAAGTAATGATTAACTGTCATTTCTCTTTGCTTACTTGAGCATTTCTTGCCATAATATGGACTTGGTCTTTAACCAAATAGGGCTATCTTCTGTATACCCCCCTACCTTGTCACAACACAACTGATTGGCTCAAACTCATTGGTAAGAAGGAAAGAAATTCCACAAATGAACTTTTAAGAAGGCACACCTGTTAATTGAAATGCATTCCAGTTGACAACCTCATGAAGCTGGTTGAGAGAATGCCAAGAGTGAAAAAAGTTAGGTAAACGGTGGCTATTTGAATAATCTCAAATATGAAATATATTTTCATTTGTTTAACACTTCTTTGGTTATTACATGATTCCATATGTGTTATTTCCTACTTTTGATGTCTTCACTATTATTCTACAATGTAGAAAAGATAAAAAATAAAGAAAAACCCTTGAATGAGAAGATGTTCTAAAATTTTTGAGCGGTAGTGTATATATGTGAGTGAGTGAGATGTAAAATTACAGAGATGTAAAATGTTTTTTCATCATTCTAGATTTTAGCCGGTAGCAACAAGAAGAAGCACTGCGATGTGTGTGTACCCAGTAAGGACAGGAAGACACAGTACACATGCATCAAGTGCAAGAAATACATTTGCAACACACACACAGTAAAACTCTGTTCCTCATGTGGTGTGTAGACTGGCCTTAATTTGTGTTCAATGGGGCTCATTTATCATTTCCATAAAATACTGTATGTAAAATGGCAATTTGTTCAGATTATAGCAATAAACATCAATATTGAGGAAATCTTGTTTCATTTATATTTTTGTTCGTGAAGAGGGCATGACAAAACCTATTCCCCCTCAGGAGACTGAAAAGATTTGGCATGGGTCCTCAAAATGTTCTACAGCTGCACAATCGAGAGCCTGACTGGTTGCATCACTGCCTGGCAACTGCTCGGCCTCCGACCGCAAGGCACTACAGAAGGTAGTGCGCACGACGCAGTACATCACCAGGGCCAAGCTTTCTGCCATCCAGGACCTCTATAACAGGCGTGTCAGAGGAAGGCCCTAAAAATTGTCAACGACTCTAGCCACCCCAGTCATAGACTGTTCTCTCTGCTACCGCACAGCAGAGGTACCGGAGAGCCAAGTCTAGGTCCAAGAGGCTTCTAAACAGCTTCTACCCCCAAGCCATTAGACTCCTGAACATCCAATCAAACAGCTACCCAAACAATTTGCATTGCCCCCCATACGCTGCTGCTACCCTCTGTTATTATCTATGCATAGTCACTTTAATAACTCTACCTACATGTACATATTACCTCAATTACATTGACCAACCAGTGCCCCTCTCTTACCGGAACCCCCTGTACATAGCCTCGCTATTTTATGAATTATTTGTTACTTACATTTCTTACTTACTTTTAAGTATTTTCTTAAAACTGCATTGTTGGTTAAGGGCTTGTAAGTAAGCATTTCACTGTAAGGTCTACACCTGTTGTATTCGGCAAATATTAACCATGTATGCTGTCTATATTACTTGTATTATATTATTCAGTCAACGCAATCTAAGTAATACGCAATCTAAGTATTACATATTAAGTATTTTTACATACATTGTTATGGCTGTATTGTTTTAAAAACCCAATAACGTTATGGGTCCATCAGACCTGTGAATATTGAGTGAATAACAAAAATATGAACACCATACAAGGGTTAAGGAGCGGGACACTAATCCGGTCGACTCAGACGAACGATCAAAGAGGCAAAGCATCAATACAGGACTAAGAATGACTTCTACTAAACCGGCTCTGACGCTCGTTGGATGTGGCAGGGCTTGAAAAATAAGACTGACTACAAAGGGAAACCCAGCTGTGAGCTGCCCAGTGACGAGAGCCTACCAGACGAACGAAATGCATTTAATGCTCGCTTCGAGGCAAGCAACATTAAATCATGCATGAGAGCAGCAGCTGTTCCGGACAACTGTGTGATCACTCTCTCCATAGCCGATGTGAGCAAGATCTTTAACTTCTTCGCGGCTAGGAGGCAGTTTTTGGAAGTTTGGATGAATGAGGTGCCCAAAGTAAACTGCCTGTTACCCAGACCCAGAAGCTAGGATACGCATATAATTGGTAGTATTGGATAGAAATGTCTGTGAGTATAACAGAACTCATATTTACACCTCTGATGTCTTCAACCAAGATCTCAGCAATCACTGCCACATTGCCTGCATCCGTAATGGGTCAGCGGTCAAGCGACCTCCACTCATCACTGTCAAACACTCCCTGAACACTTCAGCGAGCAGGCCTTTCTAATCGACCTGGCCAGGGTATCCTGGAAGGATAATGATCTCATTCCGTCAGTAGAGGATGCCTGGTTATTTTTTTAAATGCCTTCCTAACCATCTTAAATAAGCATGCCCGATTCAAGAAATGTAGAACCAGGAACAGATATAGCCCTTGGTTCTCCCCAGACCTGACTGCCCTTAACCAACACAAAAACATGCTATGGCATTCTGCATTAGCATCGAACAGCCCCCGTGATATGCAGCTTTTCAGGGAAGCTAGAAACCATTATACACAGGCAGTTAGAAAAGCCAAGGCTAGCTTTTTCAAGAAGAAATCAAAAAAGTTCTGGGACACTGTAAAGTCCATGAAGAATAAGAACACCTCCTCCCAGCTGCCCACTGCACTGAAGATAGGAAACACTGTCACCACTGATAAATCCACTATAATTGAGAATTTCAATAAGCATTTTTCTACGGCTGGCCATGCTTTCCACCTGGCTACCCCTACCCCGGTCAACAGCACTGCACCCCCCACAGCAACTCACCCAAGCCTTCCCTATTTCTCCTTCTCCCAAATCCAGTCAGCTGATGTTCTGAAAGAGCTGCAAAATCTGGACACCTACAAATCAGCCGGGCTAGACAATCTGGACCCTTTCTTTCTAAAATGATCTGCCGAAATTGTTGCCACCCCTATTACTAGCCTGTTCAACCTCTCTTCCGTGTCGTCTGAGATTCCCAAAGATTGGAAAGCAGCTGCGGTCATGCCCCTCTATCCTACCCTGCCTTTCTAAGGTCTTCAAAAGCAAAGTCAACAAACAGATTACCGACCATTTCGAATCTCACCATACCCTCTCTGCTATGCAATCTGGTTTCAGAGCTGGTCATGGGTGCACCTCAGCCACGCTCAAGGTCCTAAACGATATCTTAACCGTCATCGATAAGAAACATTACTGTGCAGCCGTATTCATTGATCTGGCCAAGGCTTTCGACTCTGTCAATCACCACATCCTCATCGGCACTCGACAGCCTTGGTTTTTCAAATTATTTCCTCTTCTGGTTCACCAACTACTTCTCTGATAGAGTTCAGTGTGTCAAATCGGAGGGTCTGTTGTCCGGACCTCTGGCAGTCTCTATGGGGGTGCCACAGGGTTCAATTCTTGGACCGACTCTCTTCTCTTTATACATCAATGATGTCGCTCTTGCTGCTGGTGATTCTCTGATCCACCTCTACGCAGACGACACCATTCTGTATACTTCTGGCCCTTCTTTGGACACTGTGTTAACAACCCTCCAGGCAAGCTTCAATGCCATACAACTCTCCTTCCGTGGCCTCCAATTGCTCTTAAATACAAGTAAAACTAAATGCATGCTCTTCAACCGATCGCTGCCTGCACCTGACCGCCTGTCCAACATCACTACTCTGGACGGCTCTGACTTAGAATACGTGGACAACTACAAATACCTTAGACTGTAAATTTTCCTTCCAGACCCACATCAAACATCTCCAATCCAAAGTTAAATCTAGAATTGGCTTCCTATTTCGCAACAAAGCATCCTTCACTCATGCTGCCAAACATACCCTTGTAAAACTGACCATCCACCAATCCCTGACTTCGGTGATGTCATTTATAAAATAGCCTCCAATACCCTACTCAACTAATTGGATGCAGTCGATCACAGTGCCATCTGTTTTATCACCAAAGCCCCATATACTACCCACCATTGCGACCTCTACGCTCTCGTTGGCTGGCCCTCGCTTCATACTCGTCGCCAAACCCACTGGCTCCATGTCATCTACAAAACCCTGCTAGGTAAAGTTCCCCCCTTATCTCAGCTCGCTGGTCACCATAGCATCACCCACCTGTAGCACGAGCTCCAGCAGGTATATCTCTCTGGACACTACCAAAACCAATTCTTTCTTTGGCCGCCTCTCCTTCCAGTTCTCTGCTGCCAATGACTGGAACGAACTACAACAATCTCTGAAACTGGAAACACTTCTCTCCCTCACTAGCTTTAAGCACCAGCTGTCAGAGCAGCTCACAGATTACTGCACCTGTACATAGCCCACCTAAAATTTAGCCCAAACAACTACCTCTTTCCCTACTGTATTTATTTTATTTTATTTATTTATTTTGCTCCTTTGCACCCCATTATTTCTACTTCTACTTTGCACATTTTACCACTGCAAATCTACCATTCCAGTGTTTTACTTGCTATATTGTATTTACTTTGCCACCATGGCCTTTTTTTGCCTTTACCTCCCTTATCTCACCTCATTTGCTCACATCGTATATAGACTTGTTTATACTGTATTATTTACTGTATGTTTGTTTTACTCGATGTGTAACTCTGTGTTGTTGTATGTGTCGAACTGCTTTGCTTTATCTTGGCCAGGTCGCAATTGTAAATAAGAACTTGTTCTCAACTTGCCTACCTGGTTAAATAAAGGTGAAATAAAATAAAAAACATGGCAGGCAAAAACCCGAGGACCATCCATCCAGAATTAATTTTTTCCACTCACGACTGATTACAATGGCTGGGAATGGGAATATAAAAGGAAGACCTCCCAGATTTCAGTTCCTATGGTTTCCACTAGATGTCAACAGTCTTTAGAAAGAGTTTCAGGCTTGTTTTATGAAAAATGAGCTAGAATTTGTAGATTTTCAAAGTGTTTCCCATTTTGGCTGTAGTGTTGTTGCGCGTTTCGAGGGCGTGCACTTCGTTATTTATCTCCGGTAATGGTCTCCGGTATTCTCCGTCTTAAATTGTATCGTTTATTTACACATTAGGGTACCTTAGGATTAATTAGGAATATTGTTTGATATGTTTGGAAGAAGTTTATTGGTAACTTAAGGGATTCATTTGTATGCATTTTGAACGAGGGAAACCGATGGATTACTGAGTCAATCGCACCATTGAAACATACTTTTTGGGGGATATATTGAACGAAATGACAATTTTGCTATGTAGCTGGGACCCTTGTAATTGCAACCAGATGAAGATCTTCAAAGGTAAGTGATTTATTTTATCGCTATTTCTGACTTTCTGACTTTATTCTGACTTTATTATACTTTTTATTATACTTATTATACTTTATTTCTGACGCCTCTGCTTGGTTGGAAATGTATGTAATGCTTTTGTGTGCGGGGAGCTGTCCTCAGATAATCGCATGGTGTGCTTTCGCCATAAAGCCTTTTTGAAAACTGACAAAGCGGCTGGAAGTTAAGCTTTTAACTGATGTATAACGCTTGTATTTTCATGAATATTTAATATTACGATTTTTGTCATTTGAATTTGGCACTCTGCAATTTCCGGTTGTTGGCCAGGTGGGACACCAGGTGGGACGCTAGCGTCCCAATGATCCGTAAGAAGTTAAACAGGTCAGCATGTCAGGTCTTCAGACATTTTCAACCTCTACCTGACTGAGTCTGTAATACCTACATACTTCTAACAGACCACCACAGTCCCTGTAACCAGGAAAGCTAAGGTAACATAACGAAACGATAACAGCCCAGTGGCACTCACATCGGTAGTGATGAAGGGCTTTGAAAGGCTGATCATGGCTTACATCAGCACCATGCCGGAAACTTTAGACCCACTCCAATTCGCATATGCTACTCTCTCATTGTTTACTGCTGTGCTACCATCAGATAATAGCATCGTATGCTTTCGCTGAAAAGCCTTTTTGAAATCTGACATGTTGGCTGGATTCACAACGAGTGTAGCTTTAATTTGCTATCTTGCATGTGTAATTTAATGAAAGTTAGATTTTTATAGAAATGTATTTGAATTTGGCGCTCTGCATTTTCCCTGGCTATTGGACATGTGGGACGCAAGCGTCCCGCCTACCCCAGAGAGGTTAAGCAATTTTGCCACAACTTTGGAAGTATGCTTGGGGTCATTGTCCATTTGGAAGACCTATTTGGAGCAGTGGCTTCTTCCTTGCTGAGCGGCCTTTCAGGTTATATCTATGTGAGACTCGTTTTACTGTGGATATAGATACTTTTGTACCTGTTTCCTCCAGCATCTTCACAAGGTCCTTTGCTGTTGTTCTTGGATAATTTGCACTTTTGCACCAAAGTACGTTCATCTCCAGGAGACAGAATGCATCTCCTTCCTGAGCGGTATGACGGCTGAGGGGTCCCATGGTGTATATATTTGCGTACTATTGTTTGTACAGATGAACGTGGTACTTTCAGGCATTTGGAAATTGCTCCCAAGGATGAACCAGACTTGTGGAGGTCTACAATTGTTTTTCTGAGGGCTTGGCTGATTTTGTTTGATTTTCCCATGATATCAAGCAAAGAGGCACTGAGTTTGAAGGTAGGCCTTGAAATACATCCACCGGTACACCCACAATTGACTCAAATCATGTTAAGAAGCCTGTCAGAAGCTTCTAAAGACATTACATAATTTTCTGGAATTTTTCAAGCTGTTTAAAGGCACAGTCAACTTAGTGTATGTAAACTTCTGACCCACTGGAATTGTGATACAGTGAATTATAAGTGAAACAATCTGTCCGTAAACAATTGTTGGAAAAATTACTCATGCACAAAGTCCATGTCCTAACCGACTTGCCAAAACAATAGTTTGTTAACAAGAAATGTGTGGAAGGGTTGAAAAACTAGTTTTAATTACTTAATTACTAACCTAAGTGTATGTAAATTCTGACTTCAACTGTAGGTCCTGGATGTCAGGAAGCTTGGCCCCAGTGATGTACTGGGCCGTACCCCCTACCCTCTGACCGCAAGGCACTACAGAGGGTAATGGGTACGACCCAGTACATCACTGGGGCCAAGCTTCCTAACATCCAGGACCTATATACTAGGCGAATTTTCAAAGACTCCAGTCACCCAAGTCATAGACTGTTCTCTCTGCTACCGCACAGCAAGCGGTACCGGAGTGTCAAGTCTAGGACCAAAAGGCTCCTTAACAGCTTCTACCCCCAAGCCAGCTTCTACCCCCAAGCCACACCCGGACTATCAACATTGACTATTTACATTTACATTGTATATAGCCTCGTTTTTTTCTTGTTACTTTTGATTTGATTTCATGATTCTTTTTTACTTTAGTTTATTTAGTAAATATTTTCTTAACTCTATTTCTTGAACTGCATTGTTGGTTAAGGGCTTGTGAGTAAGCATTTCATGGTAAGGTCTACACCTGCCGTATTCGGCGCATTTGACAAATACAATTAGATTTCATTTGATTTGACAAACACCTCTGCCCCTGCAAAAAGCCGCAGATAAGTGGCTTAGACTCCTGTGATCTTTCCATTATGTCAGCTATAGCCAGGTGCGTTAACAGCATGAGAGTAGAGAAACCCTACAGGCCTTCCACTGGCCTCAATAACCACAACACACACACGCACACACACACCGGGCACCGCTGCAATCACGTTACACCGGCACAGGGCCTCTACACACACCAAGGAGATGACCCATTTTACACTGAGGAGAGAGGGCGCAACGGAAAATGGGGTTTTGTATGTGCTTTTGTACAGTGTGTGTGTGTGTGTGTGTGTGTGTGTGTGTGTGTGTGTGTGTGTGTGTGTGTGTGTGTGTGTGTGTGTGTGAGGGTGCATATTTTGAGTGAATGATTGGATGAGTCATCAGTGCCTTGATTTGATAGTAAAGAGGGAGAGAGAAGGGGGAGAGGGAGAGAGAGATGGAGGGAAAGAGAGAGGGATGTAGAGACCGGGAGGGACAGGAGAGAGAGAGAGAGAGAGAGAGAGAGAAGGGTCTATAGTGTGAGGTAGAAGGGGGAGAGGGAGGGCGGGAGAGAGTTGTCTTCAGCTTATCAGTAAACCCAGATTGACATATCAATTAGGATCACAATACAATTAGTTCCAACAACCTTCTAAAGCAGCTTCACAATGGGTTGCGAGACTACGTGTGTGTGTGTGTGTGTGTGTAACAGAGTGAGTATTGTTCTCTATGCAGAGATAATATGAGATCAGAAGTCAGTAATTGTTTGAGGTTGAACTGTATCGACACAAAGTGACAAACGCATCCTAACTCTGTGATGGTCCATATCTCTGTCCAATGTGATCCTTCCTCTTCCCTCAGGGGCATTTTGGGACAGATCCTTTCTGTGTTGCGAGGTGTAACCATTCTACTAGGCCTCCCTGTGATGCATGCAGTCATGGCCATTACTAACCGTGGCACAAGCGGCTCTGTGTCACCATATGTCTTGTCCCTTGCCACAGGCAGCCATTAGACCAGACAGTCAGACTGAAGTGTCAGGGAGGAACAGTGTCTGTATACGCATAAACCACAGAGCGGCTAGCCAGCACCAGCGGTAGCCTCGGCTCCGAGAGGAAATCAATCATGCAGGGCCGTGGCTCTGCTCTGCTACAACGCTGTCCCTGTCACTTAGCCCCCGCTGCACACTCCCCGCCACAATCTTGATCTCACTCTTTCTCTCACTCTTTCTTTTTCCCTTTCTCTCTCTATCCACTGTCTATGGTTTCTCTCCCTCCCCTCCACTCCCCTCTCTCTTTCTTTCTCTCTCTCTCTACTCTCTTATTATTCTCTCTCCCTGTTCCTATCTTGTTCTCCAACCCCTCTATCTCTGCTACGAGGGGACAACAAGAACAGGCAGTGCCATGGGCCACTGGTCAGCCAATCAGGCCTTTGGACCCACAGGCCAATAGGGGACAGTATGAGTCCTGCATGGCTAGGAACTGATATGATTTTTGACAGGCTCAAACAGCAGGGGCATTATTTTTTAACAAAAAATATTTTTGAGGAGCTAAAGAACATTTTGTCCTCTGTAGATTTAGTTTGCCCTTTATGTTTTTGGTATTTAATCAAGCAAATGGGGACCACAGTATATTCTGTAGCCTATGTCTACTGAAGCCCTGCCAATTAAATTCCCTTTTTAATTAAAATTGGTAACAAGGTTCCCGGGGCCAGACAGAAACAGCATTCTTCTATCTCCAGCAGTCAAGTCCTCAGATAGGGCTCTACCTGTGCAGAGCACATGCCCCTTTGCCCTTCCACTCTCCAAAATGCCGTTTTTGGTGGTGGTATTATTTCCCCAATGTTTTGAATAACATTTGAATAAATGTTTTGTTATAGTTGTTCTGAACCCACCGCGAACCCACTGCTTGCAAGTTGTTGTTAAATTATTATCTACAGTGCATTCGGAGTATTCAGACCCCTTGACTCTTTCCACATTTTGTTACATTACAGCCTTATTCTAAAATTTATCAAATTAAATGTTTTCCTCATCAATCTACACACAATACCTCATAATAACAAAGAGAAAAGAGGCTTTGAGAAATTAATAAAAAATAAAAACAGAAATACCCTATTTACATAAGAATTCAGACCCTTTGCTAAGACTCGAAATTGAGCTCAGGTGCATCCTGTTTCCAAAGATTATCCTTGAAATGTTGCTACAACTTGATTGGAGTCCAATTGATTTGAAATTATTTGGAAAGGCACACACCTGTCTATATAAGGTCCCACAGTTGACAGTGCATGTCAGAGAAAAGACCAAGCAATGAGGTTGAAGGTATTTTCCGTAGAGCTCCGAGACAGGATTGTGTCGAGGCACAGATCTGGGGAAGGGTCTCAAAACATTTCTGCAGCATTGAAGGTCCCCAAGAACACAGTGGTCTCCATCATTCTTAAATGGAAAGAGAAACCACCAAGACTGTTCCTAGAGCTGGCCGCCCGGCCAAACTGAGCAATTGGTGGAGAAGGGCCCTTGATCAGGGAAGTGACCAAGAATCCGATGGCCACTCTGACAGAGCTCTAGAGTTCCTCTGTAGAGACGGGAGAACCTTCCAGAAGGACAACCATCTCTGCAGCACTCCGCCAATCAGGCCTTTATGGTTGAGTGGCCAGATGGAAGCCAATCCTCAGTAAAAGGCACATGACAGCCCACTTGGGGTTTGCCAAAAGGCAACTAAAGGACTCTCTGGTCTGATGAAACCAAGATTGAACTGTTTGGGCTGAATGCCAAGCGTCACGTCTGGAGGAAACTTTGCACTATCAAGAAATGTGGTGGCAGCATCATGCTGTGGGGATGTTTTTTTGCGGCAGAGACTGGGAGAATAGTCAGGATTGAAGGAAAGATGAACACAGCAAAGTAAAGACAGATCCTTGATGAAAACCTGCTTCAGAACACTTAGGACCTCAGACTGGGGTGAAGATTCACTTTCCAACAGAACAACGACCCTAAGCAGACAGCCAAGACAACGCAAGAATGGCTTCGGGACAAGTCTCTGAATGTCCTTGAGTGGCCCAGCCAGAGCCCGGTGTCATGACATTGGCCTGTGGGTAAGGTTAATGACCCCCCCACAAATACCTTTCTCCCTTCCCTCTCTATCCGACTACTGAAGGACTCTTGAATAGCCTTTGTTAAACATAGAGTCTGGAAACCAAACAAGGGGGGAAAGGAACCATATTTCGGTAATAGAACCAGTTGAAAATATGCGTTGGTACTTAATGAATATGATGTCAGATCGGTTGTCATCTGAGACATTATGACTGATGACAGGACGACATAAACTGTACCTGGGAAAGTCTACACATTCAAGTTATCAGATTCACATGGAATTGTTGTGCAATTTAAATGTTTGAATATGAAACTATTTGTGAAAAGATTAAATGTAATATTAGCTTCCAAATGAGAGAATTTGGTTTTCATAAGGTTAGAGCTCTGCTCAATCAGTGGCCCGCCCCTGTGAAGAGACATGGTTTGTAACCCACCGCCTGGAGGGTTACAAACTATGAAACACACCCTTCTCTCCCTCCAATATATAAGCCCTTGATGAAAATGTAACCTCCTGTTTCTGAGGACGACGGTCCATACGTTAAAATGGACTAACATGTCAACTACAGAGCTAAGCCAACCTCAGTGTGAGCTTTGGTTGTGAATGGTATGAACTTTGAACTCTTATTCACTAAAGAAGTGAGACATCCTAGCCGTAGAGTTAGCAACAGCAGCCGTAAACGTGGGCTAGGAAAGGACAGACGATGTATCCCGTCTACCACACAACGACGACACTACAACGTATCCCGTTCACCAGAAGAGACACGCGACAAAGGACACAGCCTTCCATCTACCACCAACCTATTGAAGCGCAGCTCAGAGTAAATATTTATTGCATTTTCCTTTTCAAAATGGGCGGTAATTTAGAATGCATAATATTCTGTATTTACAATAGAGTAGCTGCCTACAGCCCGATAGAGACATAGCTTCTCCCTTTGTTCCTCAAGACTTCCCGCTTTTTCACTCAACCCAACCCCCTTTCCTTGTGTAACCAGCTGTCATATCTTTTCCGCCCGCTAGGGATGTTTTCCTTTATGACATAATTTGTAATCCATGTATGCTTCATTCTGTGTATATGTAATTTTGTGTGATTAGTTAGGTATTTAGTAAATATATAATTAAACCCAATTTTGTGTTGCTGATTCAAATTGTTAGCCAGGGTTCGTGACAATAACCAAGAATTCTACGATGTTCAGATGAGACTGAAATAAGGTGATGATTAATATTGACTGCTATTGATGTAAAATATTACTAGGTCTTTATAACCAAGAATACTACGATGTTCAGATGAGACTGAAATAAGGTGACGATTAATATTGACTGCTATTGATGTAAAATATTAATAGGTCTTTAAGAGTTTATACGGAAGATAACAGCTCTATAAACATTGTTTCGTGGTCCCCCGACTTTCTAGTTATTTACATTTACATGATTAGCTTAATCAGGTAATATTAATTACAGAGAAAGGATTTTATAGAATAGCATGTCATATCACTTAATCCGGCATAGCCAAAGACACGACACCGGACATGAACTTGATCGAACATCTCTGGAGAGACCTTAAAATAGCTGTGTAGCGACACTCCCCATCCGACCTTTCTTAATTTTCTACTATTTTCTACATTGTAGAATAAAAGTGAAGACATCAAATCTATGAAATAATAACACATGCAGTAACCAAAAAAGTGTTAAACAAATCAAAATATATTTGAGATTGTTCAAAGTAGCCATCCTTTGCCTTGATGACAGCTTTGCACATGCTTGGCATTCTCTCAAACAGCTTCACCCAGAATGCTTTCCCAACAGTCTTGAAGAAGTTCCAACATATGCTGAGCACTTGTTCGCTGCGTTCCAACTCATCCCAAACCATCTCAATTGGGTTGCAGTCGGGTGATTGTAGAGGCCAGGTCATCTGATGCAGCACTCCATCACTCTCCTTCTTGGTCAAATAGCCCTTACACCGCCTGGAGGTGTGTTGGGTCATTGTCCTTTTGACAAACGATTTATAGTCCCATGAAGCGCAAACCGCATGGGATGGCGTATCACTGCAGAATGAGGTGGTAGCCATGCTGGTTAAGTGTGCTTTGAATTCTAAATAAATCACAGACAGTGTCACCAGCAAAGCACACCCACACCATCACAACTACTTCTCCATGCTTCACGGTGCAAACCACAGATGCGGAGATCATCCATTCACCTACTCTGCGTCTCACAAAGACACGGTGGTTGGAACCAAAAATCTAAAATTTGGACTCATCAGACCAAAGGACAAATTTCCACCGGTCTAATTTCCATTGCTTGTGTTTCTTGGCCCAATATGGAAAAAGCAAGTCCTTAAGTAGTAGTTTCTTTGCAGGAATTCTACCATGAGGGCCTGATTCACGCAGTCTCCTCTGAACAGTTGATGTTGAGATGTGTCTGTTACTTGAACTCTGTGAATCATTAATTTTGGCTGCAATCTGAGGTGCAGTTAACTCTAATGAACTCATCCTCTGCAGCAGAGGGGTCTTCCTTTCCTGTGGAGATCCTCATGAGAGCCAGTTCCATCATAGCGCTTGATGGTTTTTGCGACAGTCAGATTGACTGACCTTCATGTCTTAAAGTAATGATGGACTGTCGTTTCGCTTTGCTTATTTGAGCTGTTCTTGACATAATATGGATTTGGTCTTTTACCAAATAAAGCTATCTTCTGTATACCACCTCTACCTTGTCACAACACAACTGATTGGCTCAAATGCATTAAGAAGGAAAGAAATTCCACAAATGTACCTTTAACAAGGCACACTTTTTTGTTTACTACATGATTCCATATATGTTATTTTTTCATAGTTTTGATGTCTCCACTATTAGTCTACAATGTAGAAAATAGTACAAATAAAGAAAAACTCTCCAAACTTTTGACTGGTACTGTATGTAAATGTTACATTTCCATTTTTGTATTTATAATACATTTTCAAAAATGTCTAAAAACCTGATTTTGCTTTGTCATTATGGGGTATTGTGTGTAGATTGATGAGGGAAAAACATATTTAATATCTTTTTGAATAAGGCTGTAACGTAACAAAATATGGAAAAAGTCAAGGGGTCTGAATTCTTTGCGAATGCACTGTATGCTTCTGAATCAAAAAGTTTAGCATCTTGATTGTTGACTGACCAATGACCAGTCAGCAGCATTGGAAGCAAAGGTGGGTGAGCATATCCAGATTAGTGACCAGAAAGAACTTGTTTAATTTCCTCCAGTTTTGCCTGGCAAAAACATAGTAGGCCTACATTGATATTACACATATAAAATACAGTTTAGCAATCTACTACTGACTCATCTTTGCCAGAACGATAGACTATCTGGCGATTTGATTGATTATTTATATATCAGATAGGCCTAGTTTGGGTGGCTACTGGCTATATGTCTAAAGATAAGCAGCTGTGACATCACACTGCCTTCAATATTATAGGATGTAACATTTTCTGGGGATTTATTACAATATTTGTTAGGAAGAACAGGACTACCCGGCTGGCAACAAGCACTCTGCAAGCAGGCTGCACTTCAAAGTGATGGCGTGGTGGAGACGCTTTCAAATCAATCCTGCAACCACTGCTACACATTGGCCGTATGATTTTGCTTGCGCTGGACTCCAGAGAAGTGACATGACATGGCCCTAATTGATATTGGCTGATAACATGAATGACTTTCAGCTCCAAACACCAGTGTAAAACACAGTTTATATCTGTAAGCCTATCTTGTTCGGGGGGTTGCACATTTTGTACCACTGCTTTTTGGGGTCGTGGGTCAAACATTTTGAAAACCACTGGGATACATGATACTCTCTTAGAAAAATGGGTTCCAAAGGGTTCTTTGGCTGTTCCCGTAGGATAACCCTTTTTGGTTCCAGGTAAAACTTTTTGGTTTCAGGTAGAACCTTCTTGGTTTCAATGTAGAACCCCATGTGGAAAGAGTTCTCCCTGGAACCAAAACGTTTATTCAAAGGGTTCTCCTATGGGGACAGCCGAAGAACCCTTTTAGGTTCTAGGTAGCACCTCTTCTTCTAAGAGTGTAGCAGCAACAGAATGAGTTGGGTTGGATATAGTAAAAGTAGGCAACAGTATTTCTTACAATCTTCTATTTTGACTGTAATTGTGTTGGCCATTGTTAAAAGTGCAGCGTTTTTTCCAGTTCAAAATAGTTTTGCTAAATACTAATCTTCAGCACTGTAAAATTAGGCACAAATAGTGTCAATGTATGTGGTGGTACCGCAAACAGCAATACAGATGCAGATATTGATGGAAATATATTGTCTTGCAGCACTGGGATAATCTTTTCCCCCTTCCTGCAGCTTGTTTCCCTTCCTGGGTTAGCTAGTGTAAATGAGAAAGGGCCCCAGGTCTCCTAGCTCTGCTAGCTTCTGCCTGACACACAGATATACAGTATACCATATGCAGTACTATAATGACTACTCTCACATCCCCTCTTCCTGCTACAATAGAAGTGCTAGCAGGGAGCGACACATTCACAATTCAAAGCCCTTCTTTCCTGTATGTCTATTTTTAACCGTGGCTTTGCTGTACCCCTCTCCCACCAAACCCCACACCCCCTGCTCCTCCTCCATTCGCTGCCTATGTTCAGTGTTCCTGGTCTGGTTTGAACCTGGGCTTTGATAACGAGAAGGCCTTTACAGCTCTGTTTGAAGAGAATAACAGAAGAACCCTAGAACACCAAAGGCTTCAGGATGCTTCTCTATTTTCCTCCTGTCTTGGTTTTAGTTCCTAAATAGCAACGAGAACCGGCTCCTGCAGCAGCAGCTCATGGAAGAATCCTCTCTCTCTTATTCCTTTCTCACTATATTTTTCACTATTTTGTTTCCTTCTAGGTATGTTTCACCAATGAGGCAGGGTGAGATAAGAAGTAATGAGAAGGAGAGTGGAACAGAACGAGAGAAGTACAGAAGGGTGGGCTTAGGTCAAACGTTTAAAGGAAGCTCAGTCGAACAAATTCAGGCATTCATTAGGAGAATATAAGACATGTGAAGGTTTTTTCCACCAGTATTGGGTAATAGGTTTCTTTAGCTAGACAAGTACACACTCACACAGTCTCTTGTGCATCTCAAATGGCACCCTATTCCATATGAAGGGTGCATATGGCTTTGTCAAAAGTAATGACCTACATAAGGAATAGGGTGCCATTTAGAACACATGCTCTGTCTCTATATGCTTAGCTGTACCAGAGTGTTTTGGTCTGTTACTGTAGTGGCCAGAAGGAGGACTCCAATTAACTGACCAACACTCCTCCACTGTGTGTTTATGTGCGTGTGTGCGTGCATGTTTGTGTGTGTGCATGTGAGTGTGTTTATGTGTGTGCGTGTCTCCCTCACAGGTTTAGATGATGATAAGCACGCTTCAATTTCCTTGGTGTGTTAGGTACATGGGAGAGACCGTCAGTCAACACTCATCCACTGTCTGAGCCCTGTCAGTCAAGCAGCCTCAGACACACACAAAGATCAACTACTGTAGCCCTGTCTGTACTGTACTGTATACAAAGTACGCAGGCACATCCACTCGTCAATCCAAGATGGCAGCATGTCAAGTCGTTTGTCTGTGACAAGTAGATTTTAACCTACTAATAACCTATTCATTTATGGTGGAGCAAATCTACAATTTCCTTGTTGTGTAGTGCAAACTATTTAGTTTAGCTGGTGTAAAGATCGCACGTCTCCCTCAACTCAGATACATTTTTGCTACTTGCACTTCTTTACTTTTACCAAAGTAACCCACTCTGGCTGGCCTGGGTTCTATCCTCAGTTTTCCATCCGCGGAGTGTCTCTTCCAAGCTGAACCTCTTCGCTCTCCGCATGGCTGTTAGAGGGAGCTCAACAATCCCCGTTCTCTCAATCGACCCCAACACCCAATCTACTCACGTGCACACACTCGCATACAGACTCATACGTACACTCAGTCCCTCTCTCCCCTTACCTTTCCTTGGCCACTATTTCTTACATCTCTTAAAGAAAATTACCCCCCTCTGCTCTCGGTGATGCATTTTCTTCTCTGATGCACCTTATGTCTAAACTTCACTGAAATGATCTCAACTGGTGTTGGGTAAAGCCGGTGTCTGATTTTAAAATGTTTTGTAATTCTATGAATCTTACCCAGTTGATAAACTCATCCACCCGCCCAAATCTCAAATGTCCAATGAAATCTACCCTGATTGATTTGATATTGACAAACATTCCACATAAATATTCTGCAGTTGGTGGTTTTTTTGTAATGATTTAAGTGACCATTGCACAGTTGTTGCTGTTGCTGTTAGATATACCAAGGTTCCTAAGACAAACCAACGCTTTATTCGTGTAATAGACATTTTAAGATTTTTATTAGCAGGCTTTATTTCATGATTTGTTTTATTTTGACTGGAGCAAGATCAAGCTTATTCCTGATGTGGAAACTGCCTGGAAATTATTTCATTATGTTTTTTTTCCAAATAGTAAACAAACATGCCCCATTCCACAGGTTCAGAGTTAAGGGGTGGGATAATCCATGGTTTTCTTCTGAGCTGTCTTGTATTATTCACAAATGTAATCTAGCCTGGGCTAAAGCAAGGAAATAATGTTCTGATGCTGATTGGCTTCTTTTCAGGCAGCTATGAAACAAGTGTTCTGTTTTTCTCAGGAAGGCCAAGTTTGAAAATGTTATGTCTGTTACCACTGATAACCTGAATGACCCTAGAATGTTTTGGAAGGCTATTAAGTCTATGTCTGGTAACAGTAATGTTAATGCATTACCGTCATGTGTATTGAAGGACTCTTGCTGTATATGGTCAAATTGAAATGCTGAATTGTTTCACTGAGCACTTTGTATCATCTAGTAGGCTGTTTGATTCAGTATCCTCTGGCTCTGTACAACCCTGTGTGGATGAACCAGTGAGAGCTGGTCAAACGTTTAGCTTTTTGCCATTCTCAGTGCAGGAGGTACATAAAGCCATGAAATCCTTAGATCAGAGAAGGCCTGCAAGTCCTGATCTTCTTGATCCCTGCTCTTTAAAACTGGCAGCTGATTTCATAGCTGACACTGTTCAATCTAACCCTGGAATGTAATGAAATTCCGAAGATCTGGAAATCAGCATTTGTCCAAACACTTTTAAAACTGGGAGATCCAACTCTTTTAAACAAGTATAGTCCAATCTCAAAGCTGTGACCCCTGGCGAAAAGACTTGAAACCCTTGTTAGAGAACAGCTAAAAGTGTTTTATAATACTAACTCTATTTTATCAATGTACCAATCGGGGTTCAGGAAGAAGCATAGCACAATTACAGCAGCCATGAAGGTTTTAAATGATATCACTGAAGGTCTTGACAAAAAACAACACTGTGTCTCACTTTTTATTGATCTCTCTAAGGCTTTTGATACAGTTGATCATGCAATATTGAGGCAGAGATTGTCGAGCATAGGTATTTCGGAGCATGCAGTTGCATGGTTTGATAACTATCTGTCTGATAGAACTCAGTGCACCTAATTTGATGGGCCCATGTCTGTTAAATTGTCTGTCTGTAATAGTGTGCCCCAGGGCTCTGTACTTGGTCCCCTCTTATTCACTATTTATGTAAATAACTGAGACAAAAAATGTGCAAATGCTCAAGTTCACTTTTATGCTGATGATACTGTTATTTATTGTTGTGCCTCATCTCCCACAAAAGCTTTCCAGAACTTGCAAACTGCTTTTTATATTGTTCAACATACCTTGTGTCAATTTAAGCTTAAGAATAAGGCCTGTTTTTCTTTTGAAGCCAGAAGGAGACTAGTATAAGCAACATTTATGCCTTCACTAGACTATGGGGATATTTTATATATGAATGCTTCCGCTCAGTGTTTGAGATCAATTGACACCCTTTACCATGGAGCATCGAGATTTATTTTAAACTGCAAAACCCTTACGCACCCCTGCACTTTATATACAAGTGTTGGCTGGCCTTCTCTAGTAAATCGTAGGCTCAGTCACTGGAATACTTTTATTTACAAAGACATTTTGGGTGTACTACCATTTTATTTGGGAATATTTATTGTTCAGAAATGTGGTGGGTACTCTCTTTGTTCGCAGGACTTTATCCTGCTAACTGCTCCAAACGTCCGAACTGAATTTGGTAAAAGGGATTTTATTCACTCTGCGCCCTTGGCTTGGAACGCCTTACAAAATACTTTTAAACTTGAAGAACTTGTCCCGATTGGTGTTTTTAAATGATTGATGAAGGATTTTGAGGCTGATTCCCTGACCTGTCAATGTTTTAATTAGCTGTTTTATGATTTTGATATACTCTTGTGAATTCTATGGTTTTACTAGATTACCTATAGTTTTTCATGTTGTCTGTCTGTAATTGTGTAATGACTTGGTGCTGCCTATCTTGGCTAGGATGCTCTTGAGAAAGAGATTTCAAATCTCAATGAGCCCTTCCTGGTTATATAAAGGTTAAATAAAACATACAAAAAATGAAATACTAGCTTACTTGTATGAGGCGTCCCTGCTCTGTCTGCAGTGTGTTCAGGTCCTGCCCCAGACTCCCCTGGCCTCGTCTCAGAGACTCGTAGTCCATCTTCAGCTGACCAGCGTGGGCCGACAGTTTGGCCACCTCCTCAGCTAGGTTGACCAGCAGCGCCCGGTCTTGACCTTTGACCGACTTCAGGTCGGTGTCGTGGTCGGTCAGCGAGTGGAGCAGCGATGTCTGCACCCCTTCCAGGCGTAGGAAGTTCCCGTTGTAGTCCGGACAGTTGGGGTCGATGAAGATGTTGATGCGTGAGCCGTCGCCCCTCTCCACGGTTACCAGGGCGTTGGCCTCGTCCGGATTGGTTGAGATGTGGGGTGGGCCGTCAGACATGGGCGGGGCCTGGTAGTGGTTCATGAAGAGGATGGTGCCGGTCGCCGTGACAGCCAGAAGGACAGCGACGAAGAGGAGGATGGTGCACAGGAGGTAGCTGCAGCTCATCCTCTACAGGGAGGGAGGGAAGGTGGGATGGAGGGACAAAATAAAAGTGGAATGTTAAACCTACAGACAGACATTTTTTGTTCTTGTTGCTCTATAATTGAAGATTAGTGCTGTTTACAGGAATTCAATATTTGAGGCATCACATTTCACAACCCGTCCTTTATTAACTAATGTTTGTTATGAGCAATATCTTTTCCCATAGCTCATTAACCACCATACACTACTTCTGCATCAAAACTGAACCCACAAAAAAATAAACATCAAAAGTCTGAAAGTTGGAAAAAGCCCGATAGAAAACATGTTTTCTGCAACATATGTTGTTTTTGAAGAGAAGAGATACAGTATGTAGCGTATTGAGGAGAATCTGAGCCAGAGTCCCAGTTTAAAATACCTCTGGGGATGAACACAGCAGGGAAACAGGTTCAATTCTCACTCCCACTTCAGAGAGATATAGAGAAGGGAAGAGAGAGAATGTGAGAGAGAAGGGGAGAGAAAGAGAGAGGGAGGCAGAAAGAGTAAGAAGCAAAGAGAGATAGAAATTGCGAGAGAGAAAGTATGAAGAAAAAAGTGAGAGAGAAAGACATCAATAGAAGTGTCATTAAAAAGACACTAAAAAATATTTTACAATTAGGAGCAATCTTGCCACGGTGTATGTGACAATTAAACATACTTTTAGGTCGGCAGGTAGCCTAGCTGTTAGAGATGCGAGAAAGCAACCAGAGGGTTGTCAGTTTTAATCCCAGGTCCATCTGAAAAAATCTGTCAGCAAGTGAGCTGGCAAACAAAGGGTTGTTGGTCTCAAAATGTTAGATGCTATTGCCTGTTGTTGTGTCCTTGAGCAAGGCACTTAACCCTCACAGCAACAGCTCCCTGCGCACCAAGTGTGGCAGCACTCGCTCCAAAAACCTATTTATGTATGTGTCTTTCGGAGGGGTTGGGTTTGAAGCGGAAGTGAAATTTCAGTTGGTCCTTGCTTACAATTGACCGATAAAGTGATCTTCATCTCTTCATCTTAATTACCATGTGTGTATGGGAGAGAGGAGAGGAGAGAGGTATGTCCTACACTACCACTGTATGATTAACAACTCCTATCTTCCCCATATCCACCTCCACATGATTACACTTATTTCCCACTGGATGATGCACTCATCGGGAGTGTATGTGTATGTGTGTGTGTGTGTGTGTGTGTGTGTGTGTGTGTGTGTGTGTGTGTGTGTGTGAGAGCGAGCATGTGTGCACATGACCCTGAGTCGTGTGTATGTGTTTGTGTAAGTATGGCTCTGTGTGTGTGCGTATATGTGTTAGCATGACTGATTTCATACTTAGTGTGTGTATAAGATAATGAATATGTAAATTGGCAGTAGAAGCACAGTGGACCATGCTAATGGCCAGCTAATGGTGTGCTACAGTATGTGATGTTTTATCACTGTGTGTCTCTCTGTGGTATACACCCTGTTTTCCAGAGAGCCACTTCTTCATCACTGTGTTTATTCATAGCCTCCCAGCACAGATGTGGACGTCATGGCTCTGTGTGTGTGTCTGTGTGTGTTCACTCCCAGTGTATGTCTGCTGTGTTAGGAGTAGAGACACTTCTATTCAGTAATTCTCAGTTTCATGAACACACATTCAGTACACATACAGAGCTGACATATGCACCCAAACTCATTGGGGAGGAACAAAGCCCAGAGGCGCATAACACAAACAATAGTTTGACTCCTGACAACAACAGAGTCTGGGAGTAGAGGAGGCTGCTGGTTAAGGAAGGAAAATGGTGGGGACAGAGGCGCCTGGAGAGAGAGAGAGAGAGAGAGCCATTCTCCAGCTGCTACATGATGACAGGACTTCTCTGTTTACATACGAACGCCACATACTGTACACACGCACACGCAAACACACACACACGTGCCCAAGCTGTGTTGCGTTATGTGGTTGCATCACTTCTTTTTCCAAGCCCAGATGCAGTTAGTCAGGATGCAGCTCCGGGGCATCTTTTCACACATCACAATTAGTTGTCTGTTTTCTCTCAGTCGACATGCAGGCAAAGAACAATCCAATTTCATTCTGCATGTCAAGCAGCGTTTGTGTCTGTGGTGTGTGTGAGTACCAGTGTGCATTTATGTGTGTGTTTGCACGTGCTTTATATGTCAATTACATAAGTATTCACACCCTTAAATCAATACTTAGTAGAAGCACCTTTGGCAGCGATTACGACTGTGAATCTTTCTGGGTAAGTCTCAGAGTCTCACAGAGTCTCACAGAGTCTCAGAGTGAGTCACAGAGTCTCACAGAGTCTCAGAGTGAGTCTCACAGAGTCTCACAGAGTCTCAGAGTGAGTCTCACAGAGTCTCACAGTCTCAGAGTGAGTCTCACAGAGTCTCACAGAGTCTCAGAGTGAGTCTCACAGAGTCTCACAGAGTGCGTCTCACAGAATCTCACAGAGTCTCAGAGTCTCACAGAGTGAGTCTCACAGAGTCTCACAGAGTAAGTCTCACAGAATCTCACAGAGTCTCAGAGTCTCACAGAGTAAGTCTCACAGAGTCTCACAGAGTAAGTCTCACAGAGTAAGTCTCACAGAGTCTCAGAGTGAGTCTCACAGAGTAAGTCTCACAGTGTAATTCTCACAGAGTCTCACAAAGTCTCACAGAGTCTCAGTGAGTCTCAGTGAGTCTCAGTGAGTCTCACAGAGTCTCACAGAGTAAGTCTCACAGAGTGAGTCTATGCAACGTATTTTTAAATGTATTTATTATTTCATTTAACCAGGCAAGTCAGTTAAGAACAAATACTTATTTACAATGACGGCCTACACCAGAAAACCTGTACGACGCTGGGCCAATTGTGCGCTGACCTATGGGACCCAATCATGGCCAGTTGTGATACAGCCTGGAATTGAACTATTGAACTAGCACTGAGATGCAGTGCCTTAGACCACTACACCACTCAGGAGCCCTTACTATGTGAGTTGATATGGAAATGTTTACCCCTGAACTTATTTAGGCTTGCCATAAAAAAGGGGTTGAATACTTATTAACAATACATTTTAGCTTGAACGTTTAATTAATTAGTAAAAATGTCAAAAAACACTATTCCACTTTGAAATGACGGGGTACTGTGTGTAGGCAGTGGGAGGGTCCTTAATGTTTTGTACTCTCAGTGTATTATTTAGTTATTGGGGGATCTCTCAATAATCACAATAGCACATTGATAGTAGCCATTGACACATATCAAAGCTAAGCAAGGTGTGACGTAGAAGTCCGTCACTGGCCGCGGGCAGCATTTGGTTCTTTAACGCACACACATATTCATCACTCCTCCCTGCGCCATTATACCATAAGTTAACAATGTGGGTCGACACACAATTTAACTTCTGTCTTGGTGCATGCATTTCACACTTGTCAATGTTCATATTTGAGAGATACAATAATTATTATACTTATCAATGTTGTGGATGAGCGCATTGTTTGTTTGTTCTGTTCCTCTCTCTCTCCATCTCTGTAGCTTCTGGGTATGCTGGAAAAGGACCCGAGCTAAGGGAATTGGGTTGGCTTTATAGTGCCTGTCCCAAATGGCTCATTAATGCATATGGGCATATTGAAAGATATTGTCAGTAATGATGTAATGTTGTAAATGTTATGTTGTGATATTGTTTAAAACCGTGTTGCAATGTATATCCTTTAGTATGTTTAGTTCATGGAAAATGTAGGTTTGTATTGTTAATTGATGAATTAATTAGGGTTAATTGTTCTGAGGGGAGGGGCTAGCCCTACAAAAGGAGCCTCTCTCCAGTCTCTAAGGGGGATTTTTTGGATTGAGCTGTGGATGGGGCAGCATTGTTGTTAAGCTGTCCCATAAGGTAGACGTTGATGGCAGTACTGTTGTTTTCTGTTCCGGAATCACTTGAAAATAAACACCTTTGCACAGAAGAACTTTTGCGGTTCCGCCATCTTTTTATTTTTATAGAGGTTAGGTTATCCAGTTTAGCCATCTGGCCTACTCTACGTGACACAAGGGCTTGGTTAAAACCCTGGATGGGAGACCAGCACATACAGGCAGAGCGGAAAGGGGGAGAAGGATAGGCAAGGAGATGGTGATCTAAGCTGATCTACATTCTTTAATGTGTGACACACAAGGGAAGGAAGAAATATAACACTCTTCACCCCCCCTCTCTCCCTTACACCTCTTACATACAGTACTACATCCACTCTTCACCCCCTCTCCCCCTTACACCTCTTACATACAGTACTACATCCACTCTTCACCCCCATCTCCCCCTTACACCTCTTACATACAGTATTACATCCACTCTTCACCCCCTTTTCTCCCCCCTTACACCTCTTACATACAGTACTACATCCACTCTTCACCCCCCTTTTCTCCCCCTTACACCTCTTACATACAGTACTACATCCACTCTTCCCCCACCCTCTCTCCCTTACACCTCTTACATACAGTATTACATCCACTCAGAGAGACCCACCCCCAAACGCACAATACAATTTCTGTCTGTATAATTCCATTGAGCCAAGCTAAACCATTCAAACCCTGTCTAAACAGTGCTTTTGTTAATGAGTCTCTCCATCTCTCAGTAGGAAGCCACTCGGTAATTACTGACTGGATTCAGTCTCTCTTTCTCTCTCTCCCTCTCTCTCTCTAAATTCAAAGGCGCTCTTTCTCTCTCTGCCCCCCTCTCTCTCGCTCTCTCTCAATTCAGTTACATTCAATTTAAGGGCTTTATTGTCATGGGAAACATATGTTAACATTGCCAAAGCAAGTGAAATAGATAATAAACAAAAGTGAAATAAACAATACAAATTAACAGTAAACATTACACTCACAGAAATTCCAAAAGAATAAAGATATTTCAAATGTCATATTATGTCTATATACAGTGTTGTAGTGATGTGGGTGGTTTATCTCTCTGTAGGTGATGGCTTTGTTATGGAAGGTCCAATTTTGTCCAATTTTGTGAATTCTTGGTTGGTGAGCGGACCCAAGACCCCACAACCATAAAGGGCAATGGGTTCTATAACTGATTCAAGTATTTTCAGGCAGATCCTCTCTCTTTATGTCCCCCCCACCCCCCATGGGATGAGAGAGGACACACACTGGGAGGTAGGACCACCACTGGGATGTAGGACCACTGTCCTCCTATACCACAGCAGCAGACACATCCTAGGCTGATGGCTGGATGACGGTCTTCATCCGGTCATTAGATAAGTAGAAAACCATTAGAGATGCACAATAATTGATGGCATCTTAATTGGGGAGCACGGGCTCGTGGTAGCGGTTGAGCGGAATAGGTGGGATGTTATCGAATACATGGTTTTCATATGTTTGATGCCATTTCATTAACTCCATTCCAGCCATTATTATGAGCAGTTCTCCCCTCAGCGGCCTCCTGTGATGCACTCACGCACATGCAGACACACGCACCCACATTCTATCTTTTTACATACAGAGCCCACAGACCTCCACACACGCATATTCTGTACCATCCCACACGTACTCAGATCCTGTTACAATCATTTCCGTCTTTATGTGCAAAGCAGCACAAGCTTAATCCACGGTTAATTTAGGTATTTCTTTAGAGTCAAGGTTTACCACCTCTTCTGCTCTGCACTCAGATGTGACTTTTAATATCTGATAATCCCCTGAACGCGATCACCATGGTGATGGAGACACTGATGGGGCAAGGAGGGCATTGTTAAGGAGCGCTAATCCTCCATGTAGATGAGCTCCTCAGTATTCATCCTGCTCTCCTCAGATAGAAAAAGAGAGAGTGACAGGGATGGGGAGAGGGGGAGGTGGAGTGAGGGATGGATGAGGAATGAAACATGGAGAAAGAGAAAGCGAGACAGGGAAAGACAGAGAGAGCATACATATGCCATTAGATCCCTTGAGCCGTGCCGAGCTGTTCTGTACAGCTAATGACAGGGACATGCTTTAGTCATCCTCTCCTCTCATATCCTCTCCTCTCTTCTCCTCTCCCCTCTCCTCTTTACTCCTCTCCTATCCTCTCCTCTCATATCCTCTCCACTCCTCTCTTCTTCTCTCCTATCCTTTCCTCTCCCTCATATCCGCTCTCCTCTCCTCTTCATGAGGACACTTCAAATCTCCATCTGTGACAATGGCTGAAATAAGAACTTGGTGAATCAATGTAATTGTGCCTGAGACCTGAAGACTCACCTTAGCTTTAGTCACATGATGAGCTATATTAAACTAGATGATTTACATCCAAACATAAATGCATTTCACCACAAATAGAAAATACCATATAATGAACCATATAATGAACCATTATTTTTAGAAGTAAGAGCTAACCTGTTAGAAATTATCATTATAATACATTATTTCATAGTGTGAATTGTATGGTAAAAGATTGCAGGTTGGGCGATAATATATGTTTTGGTGTATGTGAGATATCAAGGTGTGTTCTAAGTGTGTGTATGTGTGTGTGTCTGTGTGTTCTTACCTTGGTGGGTGATGGGGTCTCTCTGACTGTGTCTGAGTCTGACCAGCGGTGTTTAAGCTGGGAGGTGCTGGGTACACACTCACAGAACGTCTGCATGGAACAAACAAGCAAACCAGTGTTGTTGTGTTTGCCGTTGTTTCATTTTATATGCTTAGATATTATACACTGAACAAAATATAAACGCAACATACAACAATTTCAAAGATTTTACGGAGTTATAGTTCATATAAGGAAATCATTAACTTGAAATAAATACATTAGGCCCTGATCTATGGGTTTCACATGACTGGGAATACAGATATGCATCTGTTCCTCACAGATTCACTACCTGACCAATAGTATGTGGACACCTGATCGTCAAACATTTAATTCCAAAATTATGGGCATTAATATGGAGTTGGTGCCCCCTTGGCAGCTATAACAGCCTCCATTCTTCTGGGAAGGCTTTCCACTAGATGTTGGAACACTGCAGCAGAGACTTGCTTCCATTCAGCCACAAGAGCCATAGTGAGGTCAGGCACTGATGTTGGGCGGTTACACCTGGCTCGCAGTCGGTGTTCCAATTCATCCCAAAGGTGTTCGATGGGGTTGAGGTCAGGGCTCTGTGCAGATCAGTCAAGTTCCTCCACAACAATCTCGACAAACCATTTCTGTATGGACCTTTATTTGTGCACGGTGGAATTGTCATGCTGAAACAGGAAAGGGCCTTCCCCAAACTGTTGCCACAAAGTTGGAAGCAGAGAATCGTCTAGAATGTCATTGTATGCTGTAGGGTTAAGATATCCCTTCACTAGATATAAGGGGCTCAAACCATGAAAAACAGCCCCAGACCATTATTCCTCCTCCTCTAAACTTTACAGTTGGCACTATGCATTGGGGCAGGTAGTGTTCTCCTGGCAACCGCCAAACCCAGATTCGCGGCCTGCCAGATGGTGAAACATAATTTATCACTCCAGAGAATGCGTATCCACTGCTCCAGAGTCCAATGGTGGCGAGCTTTACATCACTCCAGCCGATGCTCGGCATTGTGCGTGGTGATCTTAGGCTTGTGTGAGGCTGCGCGGCCATGGAAACCCATTTCATGAAGCTACCGACGAACAGTTATTGCGCTGATATTGCTTCCAGAAGCAGTTTGGAACTCGGTAGTGCATGTTGCAACCGAGGACAGATGTTTTTTATGCGCTACGCGTTTCAGCTGAGCCGTAGTTGCTCCTAGACATTTCCACTTACCGGGTCAGCTCTAGCAGGGCAGAAATTTTATGAACTCACTTGTTGGTTATCTTGACAAAGGAGAAATGCTCACTAACAGGGATGAAAACAAATTTATGCACAAAATATGAGAGAAATAACTTTTTAGTATGTAGGGAACATTTCTGGGATCTTTCATTTCAGCTCATGAAACATGTTAACAACACTTTACATGTTGCATTTGTATTTTTGTTCAGTGTAGTATAATAGTATGCTTTTGGTTGTAAGATACTGCAGAAGGGTCAGCTATTGGACCAGAAATCATAAATCCACTCCATCAATGATCCAAACCAAGCACCAAGAATGCAAATCAAATCAAAATTTTACTTCATCAATGATCCAAACCAAAAGCACTGTTGTTGTTATATATTATAGTAATACACACGTAAAAACTAGCAATCACAAACAAGTACCAGGAAGAGGAGCACGGGAATTACTCTGTCAAAGATTCCATGTCACTGCTGAATGTATTTATAATTGTGCTGCTAAATATCTCTACTAATATTAAGGTTACTGGCCATATCCGAAATCTGGCTTACCTACTACTTACTTAAACGGCATGCTGTGTACTAATCGTACTACATACTATTTAGTACGGACTGTTTAGTAAAAAGTTGAATAAATGTAGTAAGCCCAAATGTCATGCAACATATTCAACTCATCCATACTATGAAGATGTCATCTAATGCGCAATTGTGCTGAATCCCACAATTCGTTCATTTTGGTAGAGCACGTCCCCTTATCTGACTATCAGCTGTTGTCGAACACACGTAGGTCTCGAAAGAGGATTCTCTTCCTCAATAGTGTGCTGTGAATTCTACTAGATGAAAATCCGAAATGAGTATGACATCCTGGCATTTAAAGTATACTCAATTTCAGAAATGTCACATACTATAATGTTAGATTTTTGCATACCCAAAATGTCTACTATTTAGAACGCAAGTGTGGGTATCAGGACACGGGCACTGTGTGTGTGTGTGCGTGCGCATGTGTGTCCGTGCGTGTTTGTTTGTGTGTGTGCATACATGCCTGCATGTGTGTTCGTGTGTGTGCACACGCGTGTGTGTGGGGGCTGCAGAAAGTGAAATGAGGGTAATTATGATGGGGTTATGTCCTAGCTGAGGGAGAGTACATGCCGTCCCTGACCTTCTACACACACCATTGAGCTGACCAATTAGAACAATTGAAAACACTGTCAGGACAAAGCTCAGGCCAACAAACTCACACTGGTGCAGACAGAGGATGGTACAACAGGAGTACATGAGTTGGGGTGTTTGCTTAGTGTGCAACTTGTTGGTGTAGGGGTGTAGTCAGTATAGTCAGTGTTTCTATGTGTGAATGAATGTGTAGCCTGTGGAATCGGAACAAGACTAGACTATGTGCAGTGGTCGTCTGTGTGTTGGCTGCTACTGTAGGTATGATAGTACAGTATGCAGTTCACACAATGTTGATGGCCCTATCACCTCCCTACTCTGAGTACACCTACCAGGGGTGAGGGAGAGAAAGTAATGGGGAGGGAAAGAGACGGAGTGAGAGAGAGGCCCTGCTGAATCCTGATGAGTTTAGCATGAAAATCCAGAAACCTGTTCCGCACACAGACTAGCAAACACACATGGATGTTACACACTGAGGCTGGACAACTCTGTTACACACTGAGGCTGGACATCTCTGTTACACACTGAGGCTGGACATCTCTGTTACACACTGAGGCTGGACAACTCTGTTACACACTGAGGCTGGACAACTCTGTTACACACTGAGGCTGGACATCTCTGTTACACACTGAGGCTGGACAACTCTGTTACACACTGAGGCTGGACAACTCTGTTACACACTGAGGCTGGACATCTCTGTTACACACTGAGGCTGGACAACTCTGTTACACACTGAGGCTGGACAACTCTGTTACACACTGAGGCTGCATAATGTGTTTTCATATAGACACCATGAATATAAATTAAACCCACTACACATTATGCTTATGTTTATATTCAAATCCCCCTTGCACACATAAACCTCAACACAGCATAGACAAAAAGGTAGGTAGCATCCCCATGTTGCACACCCAGGCCTGGCTGATCCAGAACACTCCATCATTACAATGGACAGCACGTCTCACGGCTTTACCTGCTCATCCCTATAGCCTGCTAATGCTAACACAGGCATCCCGCTGCATAATACACACAAAAACCCACGCATACACGCACGGGCCAATGTGTTGTGATGTGGGTGTGTTTGCTCTGTATTTACAGAGTCCTAATCTACTCCACCACAGGAAAGGGTTTACAGCTAATAGAATATCTAGGGCTTTTATTGGTTGGACCTGGCAGAGAGGATTCAATCTGATGAGCTGAGATTTAGGCTGACAGAGAGCAGTGGCAGAGTGTATAGTCTTTGTGTGTGTGTGTGTGTGTGTGTGTGTGTGTGTGTGTGTGTGTGTGTGTGTGTGTGTGTGTGTGTGTGTGTGTGTGTGTGTGTGTGTGTGTGTGTGTGTGTGTGTGTGTGTGTGTGTGGGGTAGAGATGCACAGTATGTGCAACTTGTGTTTGGGTGAACAAATGTGTTGTGGGACTGTTGGCTTGTCTGAGATTACTTTTTTTTGTGCGTTTGTGTGCATGTGTTTGTGCATGTGTTTGACTATGCTGTGTGTACATCTGTGTATGCCTCCTTGTATGCGTGTGCACCGTTCATGTGTGTGTGTGTGCGTGCGTGCGTATAGGGCAGTGACTGAGGTGTGTTTAAGCTTCCTGCTCGCTAAGCCGATCTGAAGGAAGAGGCTTTGCACACATTCATTCCTGGGCTTACTAATCATTTACCAGGATGGGCACAATAGAAGGGAGAGAAAGAGGGAGTGATGGAGGGATGGAGAGAGATAGAAGGAGAGCGGTGCCAGAGACAAAGACAGAAGTCAAAGACCAGAAAAACTAGTTTTCCTCAGACATTAGGGAAAACTTTTGTTGCATCAGAAAGAATACATTCATTATATTCATGAGTGACTTTTGTGACACTGGAAAGGCATTCAATGTAACACTGTACTGAACTTGGCAAAATTAAAAAGTACATCCACGGTCGAACAAACCTGATAGAGTTATCTCCAACCTAAGCTGGTGGTTGCATCTAAATGGAGGTTCAGGGTTTAGACCTTGCACTGTTGGTTGTGACATTTCATTCTGAGGCATATTCTATTTCAGACATGTTTTATATGACATTCTACATTATGTTTGTCATGTATTTGGGGCTTATTTTCTAAAATGTTACAATTTCTCACATGGAATATTCTCAGAACAAGAAGAGACTGACGAGTTTCAGAAGAAAGTACATAGTTTCTGGCCATTTTGAGTCTGTAATCGAACCCCAAAAATGCTGCGACAGAGCCTGGGCTCGAACCCAGAATCAGACCACTGCGCCACCCGGGAGGCCCTGCAAAAGGGTTTTCTAATGATCAATTAGCCTTTCAAAATGAGAAACTTGGATTAGCTAACACACCGTGCCATTGGAATACAGGAGTGATGGTTGCTGATAATGGGCCTTTGTACGCCTATGTAGATATTCCATAAAAAAATTGCCCGTTTCCAGCTACAGTAGTCATTTGCAACATTAACAATGTCTACACTGTATTTCTGATCAATTTAATGTTATTTTAATTGACAAAAAATGTGTTTTTCTTTCAAAAACAAGGACACTTCTAAGTGACCCCAAACTTTTGAACGGTAGTATGTATACATGAATACACAACTAGATGGGAAACATGGGAATACTTGTTAATTTTAAACACAAAAAACAACAACACATAAACACACACAGGCTACAGTGGGAGCAGAAAGAGATGAGTTGAATCCACAGAGACAAACTTCAGTGAGTGTCCTTGGAGCTCACAGAGCAGCCACAGCGTAGGGAGAGCGTCTGTCACTGACAGTCACTGTGATACACACATGCACACACAAACACACACATGCAAGTAAGGAAGGCACACACATACACACACACACACACACACACACACATTGGTTTTACTATCCAAGTGGGACTGAACAATGCATTCCCATTCAATATCGTATTTTCCTAACCAATAACCCTAACCATAAGCCTAAGTCTCAACCATAACCCTAACATTGACCCCAAACCCTAACACTAAACCTAAATTCTAACTCCTAACCCTAATCCAAACCCTAACACTAAACCTAAATTCTAACTCCTAACCCTAATCCAAACCCTAACACTAAACCTAAATTCTAACTCCTCACCCTAATCCAAACCCTAACACTAAACCTAAATTCTAACTCCTAACCCTAATCCAAACCCTAACATTAAACCTAAATTCTAACTCCTAACCCTAATCCAAACCCTAACACTAAACCTAAATTCTAACTCCTAACCCTAATCCAAACCCTAACACTAAACCTAAATTCTAACTCCTAACCCTAATCCAAACCCCAACCTTATTTCTAGCCTAACCGTAATTGTAACCCTAAAAATAACCCCTAAACCTAAAATAGCATTTTTTCCTTGTTTTACTATTCTTGTGAGGATAGTAAAGTTAGATCACACACAAACGCACGCACGCACACACACATACACACACACACACAAGCGCACACTTACTTGGATGGAAAATTTGTGAGGATAATAGCGGACAATATTGTCACTCCTATTTGCCACATCTTATATAGTATAAAGCCTACTGGAAAGTGTGTGCCCTCAGGCTTGGAGAGAAGCAAAAGTCATTTCGCTAAGAATAGTAAAGCCCCCTTTACTGGCTCAAATAGCCAACCATTAAGCCTGTTACCAACCCTGAGTAAACATTTTTTTTATATTGTGTTTGACCAGAGCTGCAGTTAGTTTCAGAATGGGTGGCAATGAATAAGTTAGTCCTAAATATTTAAAAAACTTAAAGCCTTGTATTTGGGACAAATGATTCACTAAACCTTAAACCTCATCTAAATCTTGAAATGAATAAAGTGGAAATTGAGCAAGTTGGAGTAACCCTGGATGGTACACTTTCATGGTCAAAACTTATCGATACAACAGTAGCTAAGATTGGGAGAAGTCTGTGCATAATAAAGTGCTGCTTTGCCTTTTTAACAGCACTATCAACAGGGCAGGTCCTACAGGCACACGTTTTGTTGCACCTGGACTACTGTTTAGTCGTGTGGTCAGGTGCCACAACAAGGGA